>NW_027667280.1:0-59000 GCF_963924665.1 Micromys minutus | reverse complement strand
TCACTTATTTTGGGGCAAAATTTCAGAAATTTCACTTATTTCAGAGAAAAAAGGCAGAAATTTTCCTTATTTTGGGGCAAAAATGCTGAAATTACTAATATTTTGTGGCAAAAATTCAGAAATTCCTCTTCTTTTAGGTAAAAAGATTGAAATTCTCCTTATTTGGGGGCAAAAAGTCAGAATTTTCCCTTATTTTGGGGCAAAAAAGACAGTAATTCCCTTTGTTTTGGGGAAAAAAGACAGAAATTCCACTTATTTAGAGGCAAAAAAGCAGAAATTCTCCTTATTTTGGAGCAAAAATGAAGAAATTTCCCTTGTTTATGGCAAAAAGGTATGCATTCTTCTTATTCTCGGGCAAAAAGGCAGAAATTCTCCGTATTTTGGAGCAAAATTGCAGAAATTCCCCTAATTGTGAGGCAAAAAGGCAGAAATTGCCTATATGTTGGGGCAAAAAGATAGAAATTCTCCTTATTTTGTGTCAAAACACAGAAATTCCACTTATTTTGGGGCAAAATTCCAGAAATTTCCCTTAATTTGGGGCAAAATTGCAGAAATTTCACTTATTTTTGGGCAAAATTGCAGAAATTTCACTTATTTTCTGGTAAAATTGCAGAAATTTCACTTATTTCAGAGAAAAAAGACAGAAATTTTTCTTATTTTGGGGCAAAGAGGCAGAAATTCCTAATATTTTGTGACAAAAATGCAGAAATTCTCCTTATTTTGAGGTAAAAAGGCTGAAATTCCCCTTATTTGGAGGCAAAAAGGCAGAAATTTCCCTAATTTTGGGGCAAAATTGCAGAAATTTCACTTACTTCAGGGTAATAAGTCAGAATTTTTCCTTATTTTGGGGCAAAAAAGACAGAAATTCCATTTGTCTTGGGGGATAAAAGACAGAAATTCCACTTATTTAAAGGCCAAAAAGCAGAAATTCCCCTTATTTTGGAGCAAAAATGAAGAAATTTCCCTTTTTTATGGCAAAAAGTTATGCATTCTTCTTATTTTCGGGCAAAAAGGCAGAAATTCCCCGTATTTTGAAGCATAATTGCAGAAATTCCCCTAATTGTGGGGCAAAGAGGCAGAAATTGCCTATATGTTGGGGCAAAAAGACAGAAATTCTCCTTATTTTGTGGCAAAACTCAGAAATTCCACTTATTTTGGGGCAAAATTCGAGAAATTTCCCTTATTTTAGGGCAAAATTGCAGAAATTTCACTTATTTTGGGGCAAAATTGCAGAAATTTCACTTATTTCAGGGAAAAAAAGCAGAAATTTTTCTTATTTTGGGGCAAAAATGTAGAAATTTCTAATATTTTGTGGCAAAAATGCAGAAATTCCCCTTATTTTGAGGTAAAAAGCCTGAAATTCCCCTTATTTGGGGGCAAAAAGCAGAAATTCCCCTTATTTTGAGGTAAAAAGGCTGAAATTCCCCTTATTTGGGGGCAAAAAGGCAGAAAGTTCCCTTATTTTGGGGCAAAATTTCAGAAATTTCACTTACTTCAGGGTAATAAGTCAGAATTTTTCCTTATTTTGGGGCAAAAAAGACAGAAATTCTCTTTGTTTTGGGGGAAAAAGACAGAAATTCCACTTATTTAGAGGCAAAAAAGGAGAAATTCCTCTTATTTTGGAGCAAAAATGAAGAAATTTCCCATTTTTATGGCAAAAAGGTATGCATTCTTCTTATTTTCGGGCAAAAAGGCAGAAATTCCCTGTATTTTGGAGCAAAATTGCAGAAATTCCCCTAATTGTGGGGCAGAAAGGCAGAAATTGCCTATATGTTGGGGAAAAAACAGAAATTCTCCTTATTTTGGGGAAAAACTCAGAAATTCCACTTATTTTGGGGCAAAATTCCAGAAATTTCCCTTATTGTGGGGCAAAATTGCAGAAATTTCACTTATTTTGGGGCAAAATTGCAGAAATTTCACTTATTTCAGGGAAAAAAAGCAGAAATTTTCTTATTTTGGGGCAAAAAGGCAGAAATTCCTAATATTTTGTGGCAAAAATGCAGAAATTCCCCTTATTTTGAGGTAAAAAGGCTGAAATTCCCCTTATTTTGGGGCAAAAAGCAAAAATTTCCTTTATTTTGGGGCAAAAATGCAGAAATTTCACTTATTTCAGGGTAATAAGTCAGAAATTTTCCTTATTTTGGGGCAAAAAATACAGGAATTCCCTATGTTTTGTGGGAAAAAAACAGAAATTTCATTTATTTAAAGGTAAAAAAGGAGACATTCCCCTTATTTTGGAGCAAAAATGAAGAAATTTCCCTTTTTTATGGCAAAAAGTTATGCATTCTTCTTATTTTCGGGCAAAAAGGCAAAAATTCCCCGTATTTTGGAGCAAAATTGCAGAAATTCCCCTAATTGTGGGGCAAAAAGGCAGAAATTCTTTATATGTTGGGGCAAAAAGACAGAAATTCTCCTTATTTTGGGGCAAAACTCAGAAATTCTACTTATTTTGGGGCAAAATTCCAGAAATTTCCCTTATTTTGGGGCAAAATTGCAGAAATTTCACTTATTTATGCTAAAATTGCAGAACTTTCACTTATTTTGGGGCAAAATTTCAGAAATTTCACTTATTTCAGAGAAAAAAGGCAGAAATTTTCCTTATTTTGGGGCAAAAATGCAGAAATTACTAATATTTTGTGGCAAAAATTCAGAAATTCCTCTTATTTTAGGTAAAAAGGTTGAAATTCCCCTTATTTGGGGGCAAAAAGTCAGAATTTTCCCTTATTTTGGGGCAAAATTGAAGAAATTTCATTAGTTCAGGGTAATAAGACAGAATTTTTCCTTATTTTGGGGCAAAAAAGACAGAAATTCCCTTTGTTTTGGGGGAAAAAAGACAGAAATTCCACTTATTTATAGGCAAAAAAGCAGAAATTCTTCTTATTTTGGAGCAAAAATGAAGAAATTTCCCTTTTTTATGGCAAAAAGGTATGCATTCTTCTTATTTTTGGGCAAAAAGGCAGAAATTCTCCGTATTTTGGAGCAAAATTGCAGAAATTCCACTAATTGTGAGACAAAAAGGCAGAAATTGCCTATATGTTGGGGCAAAAAGACAGAAATTCTCCTTATTTTGGGGCAAAACTCAGAAATTCCACTTATTTTGGGGCAAAATTCTAGAAATTTCCCTTATTTTGGGGCAAAATTGCAGAAATTTCACTTATTTTGGGGCAAAATTGCAAAATTTCACTTATTTCAGAGAAAAAAAGCAGAAATTTTCTTATTTTGGGGCAAAAAGGCAGAAATTCCTAATATTTTGTGGCAAAAATGCAGAAATTCCCTTTATTTTGAGGTAAAAAGGCTGAAATTCCCTTTATTTGGGGGCAAAAAGGCAAAATTTTTCTTTATTTTGGGGCAAAATTGCAGAAATTTCACTTATTTCAGGGTAATAAGTCAGAAATTTTCCTTATTTTGGTGCAAAAAAGACAAAAATTCCCTTTGTTTTGGGGGAAAAAGACAGAAATTCCACTTATTTAGAGGCAAAAAAGCAGAAATTCCCCTTATTTTGGAGCAAAAATGAAGAAATTTCCCTTTTTTATGGCAAAAAGTTATGCATTCTTCTTATTTTCGGGCAAAAAGGCAGAAATTCCCCGTATTTTGGAGCAAAATTGCAGAAATTCCTTTAATTGTGGGACAAAAATGCAGAAATTCTTTATATATTGGGGCAAAAATACAGAAATTCTCCTTATTTTGTGTCAAAACTCAGAAATTCCACTTATTTTGGGGCAAAATTCCAGAAATTTCCCTTAATTTGGGGCAAAATTGTAGAAATTTCACTTATTTTTGAGCAAAATTGCAGAAATTTCACTTATTTTGTGGCAAAATTGCAGAAATTTCACTTATTTCAGGGAAAAAAGACAGAAATTTTTCTTATTTTAGGGCAAAATGCAGAAATTCCTAATATTTTGTTACAAAAATGCAGAAATTCTCCTTATTTTGATGTAAAAAGGCTGAAATTCCCCTTATTTGGAGGCAAAAAGGCAGAAATTTCCCTAATTTTGGGGCAAAATTGCAGAAATTTCACTTACTTCAGGGTAATAAGTCAGAATTTTTCCTTATTTTGGGGCAAAAAAGACAGAAATTCCCTTTGTCTTGGGGGAAAAAGAGAGAAATTCCACTTATTTAAAGGCCAAAAAGCAGAAATTCCCCTTATTTTGGAACAAAAATGAAGAAATTTCTCTTTTTTATGGCAAAAAGTTATGCATTCTTCTTATTTTCGGGCAAAAAGGCAGAAATTCCCCGTATTTTGGAGCATAATTGCAGAAATTCCCCTAATTGTGGGGCATAAATGCAGAAAATCTCTATATGTTTGGGCAAAAAGACAGAAATTCTCCTTATTTTGGGGCAAAACTAAGAAATTCCACTTATTTTGGGGCAAAATTCCAGAAATTTTCCTTATTTTGGGGCAAAAGTGCAGGAATTTCACTTATTTTGGGGCAAATATGAACAAATTTTACTTATTTTGTGGCAAAATTGAAATTTCACATATTTTAGGGAAAAAGGGCAGAAATTTTCTTTATTTTGGGGCAAAAAGGCAGAAATTCCTAATATTTTGTGGCAAAAATGCAGAAATTCCCTTTATTTTGAGGTAAAAAGGCTGAAATTCCCCTTATTTGGGGGCAATAAGGCAAAAATTTCCTTTATTTTGGGGCAAAATTGCAGAAATTTCACTTATTTAAGGGTTATAAGTCAGAAATTTTCTTTATTTTGGGACAAAAAAGACAGGAATTCCCTTTGCCTTGGGGGAAAAAGACAGAAATTCCACTTATTCAGAGGCAAAAAAGCAGAAATTCCCCTTATTTTGGAGCAAAAATGAAGAAATTTCCCTTTTTTTGGCAAAAAGGTATGCATTATTCTTATTTTCGGGCAAAAAAGCAGAAATTCCCCGTATTTTTGAGCAAAATTGCAGAAATTCCTCTAATTGTGGGGCAAAAATGCAGAAAATCTCTATATGTTGTGGCAAAAAGACCGAAATTCTCTTTATTTTGGGGCAAAACTCAGAAATTCCACTTATTTTGGGGAAAAATTACAGAAATTTTCCTTTTTTGGGGGCAAAATTGCAGAAATTCCCTTATTTTGGGGCAAATATGCAGAAATTTTACATATTTTGTAACAAAATTGCAGAAATTTCACTTATTTCAGGAAAAAAAGGCAGAAATTTTCCTTATTTTGGGGCAAAAAGGCAGAAATTCCTAATATTTTGTGGCAAAAATTCAGAAATTCCCCTTATTTTGAGGTAAAAAGGCTGAAATTCCCCTTATTTGGGGGCAAAAGGCAGAAATTTCCCTTATTTTGGTGCTAAATTGCAGAAATATCACTTACTTCAGTGTAATAAGTCAGAATTTTTCCTTATTTTGGGGCAAAAAAGACAGAAATTCCCTTTGTTTTGAGGGAAAAAGAAAGAAATTCCACTTATTTAGAGGCAAAAAAGCAAATTCCACTTTTTGGAGCAAAAATGAAGAAATTTTCTTTTTTCATGGCAAAAAGGTATGCATTCTTCTTATTTTCAAGCAAAAAGGCAGAAATTCCCCGTATTTTGGAGCAAAATTTCAGAAATTCCCCTAATTGTGGGGCAAAAAGGCAGAAATTGCCTATATGTTGGGGCAAAAAAACAGAAATTCCTAATATTTTGTGGCAAAAATGCAGAAATTCCCCTCATTTTAAGGTAAAAAGGCTGAAATTCCCCTTATTTGGGGGCAATAAGGCAAAAATTTCCTTTATTTTCAGGCAAAATTCCAGAAATTTCACTTATTTAAGGGTATTAAGACAGAAATTTTCTTGATTTTGGGGCAAAAAAGACAGGAATTCCCTTTGTTTTGGGGGATAAAGACAGAAATTCCACTTATTTAGAGGCAAAAAAGCAGAAATTCCTCTTATTTTAGAGCAAAAATGAAGAAATTTCTTTTTTATGGCAAAAATGTATGCATTCTTCTTATTTTCGGACAAAAAGACAGAAATTCCCCGTATTTTGAAGCAAAATTGCAGAAATTCCGCTAATTGTGGGGCAAAAAGGCAGAAATTCTCTATATGTTGGGGCAAAAAGACAGAAATTCTTCTTATTTTGGGGAAATACTCAGAAATTCCACTTATTTGGGGGCAAAATTCCAGAAATTTCCCTTATTTTGGGACAAAATTGCAGAAATTTAACATATTTTGGGGCAAAATTGCAGAAATTTCACTTTTTTCAGGGAAAAAAATGAGAAATTTTCTTATTTTGGGGCAAAAAGGCAGAAATTCCTAATGTTTTGTGGCAATAATGCAGAAATTCTCCTTATTTTGATATATAAAGGCTGAAATTCCCCTTATTTGGGGGCAAAAATGCAGAAATTCACCATATATTGAGGTAAAAAGGCTGAAATTCCCCTTATTTGGAGGCAAAAAGGCAGAAATTTCCCTTATTTTTTTGCAAAATTGCAGAAATTTCACTTACTTCAGCGTAATAAGTCAGTATTTTTCCTTATTTTGGTGCAAAAATACAAAAATTCCCTTTGTTTTGGGGGAAAAAGACAGAAATTCCACTTATTTAGAGGCAAAAAAGCAGAAATTCCTTTTATTTTTGAGCAAAAATAAAGAAATTTCCTTTTTATGGCAAAAAGGTATGCATTCTTCTTATTTTCGGGCAAAAAGGCAGAAATTCCCCGTATTTTGGAGCAAAATTGCAGAAATTCCCGTAATTGTGGGGCAAAAAGGCAGAAATTCTCGATATGCTGGGGCAAAAAACAGAAATTCTCCTTATTTTGGGGCAAAACTCAGAAATTTCACTTATTTTGGGGCAAAATTGCAGAAATTTCACTTATTTCAGAGAAAAAAGACAGAAATTTTCCTTATTTTGGGGCAAAAAGGCAGAAATTCCTAATATTTTGTGACAAAAATGCAGAAATTCCCCTTATTTTGAGGTAAAAAGGCTAAAATTCTCCTTATTTGGGGGCAAAAAGGCACTAATTTCCCTAATTTTGGGGCAAGATTGCAGAAATTTCACTTACTTCAGGGTAATAAGTCAGAATTTTTTTTTATTTTGGGGCAAAAAAGACAGAAATTCCCTTTGTTTTGGGGAAAAAAGACAGAAATTCCACTTATTTAGAGGCAAAAAAGCAGAAATTCCCCTTATTTTGGAGCAATAATGAAGAAATTTCCCTTTTTTATGGCAAAAAAGTATGCATTCTTCTTATTTTCGTGCAAAAAGGCAGAAATTCTCCGTATTTTGGAGAAAAATTGCAGAAATTCCTCTAATTGTGGGGCAAAAATGCAGAAATTGCCTATATGTCGGGCTAAAAAGACAGAAATTCTCTTTATTTTGCGGCAAAACTCAGAAATTCCACTTATTTTGGGGCAACATTCCAGAAATTTCCTTTATTTTGGGGCAAAATTGCAGAAATTTCATTTATTTTGGGGCAACATTGGAGAAATTTCACTTATTTCAGGGTAATAAGTCAGAAATTTTCCTTATTTTGGGGCAAAAAAGACAGGAATTTTCTTTGTATTGGGGGAAATCGACAGAAATTCCACTTATTTAGAGGCAAAAAGGCAGAAATTCCCCGTATTTTGGAGCAAAATTTCAGAAATTCCCCTAATTGTGGGGCAAAAAGGCAGAAATTCCCTTTAGTTAGGGCAAAAAGACAGAAATTCTACTTATTTTGGGGCAAAACTCAGAAATTCCACTTATTTTGTGGCAAAATTGCAGAAATTTCCCTTATTTTGGGGCAAAATTCCAGAAATTTCACTTATATTGGGGCAAAAAGGCAGAAATTTCACTTATTTCAGGGAAAAAAAGCAGAAATTTTTTTTATTTTGGGGCAAAAAGGCAGAAATTAATAATATTTTGTGGCAAAAATGCAGAAATTCTCCTTATTTTGAGGTAAAAAGGCTGAAATTCCCCTTATTTGGGGGCAAAAAGGCAGAAAGTTCCCTTATTTTGGGGCAAAATTTCAAAAATTTCACTTACTTCAGGGAAATAAGTCAGAATTTTTCCTTATTTTGGGGCAAAAAAGACAGAAATTCTCTTTGTTTTGGGGGAAAAAGACAGAAATTCCACTTATTTAGAGGCAAAAAAGCAGAAATTCCTCTTATTTTGGAGCAAAAATGAAGAAATTTCACATTTTTATGGCAAAAAGGTATGCATTCTTCTTATTTTCGGGCAAAAAGGCAGAAATTCCCTGTATTTTGGAGCAAAATTGCAGAAAATCCCCTAATTGTGGGGCAGAAAGGCAGAAATTGCCTATATGTTGGGGAAAAAACAGAAATTCTCCTTATTTTGGGGAAAAACTCAGAAATTCCACTTATTTTGGGGCAAAATTCCAGAAATTTCCTTTATGTGGGGCAAAATTGCAGAAATTTCACATATTTTGGGGCAAAATTGCAGACATTTCACTTATTTCAGGGGAAAAAGGCAGAAATTTTCTTATTTTGGGGCAAAAAGGCAGAAATTCCTATTATTTTGTGGCAAAAATGCAGAAATTCCCCTTATTTTGAGGTAAAAAGGCTTAAATTCCCCTTATTTTGGGGCAAAATTGCAGAAATTTCACTTATTTCAGGGTAATAATTCAGAAATTTTCCTTATTTTGGGGCAAAAAATACAGGAATTCCCTGTGTTTTGGGGGAAAAATAACAGAAATTTCATTTATTTAAAGGTAAAAAAGCAGACATTCCCCTTATTTTAGAGCAAAAATGAGGAAATTTCCCTTTTTTATGGCAATAAGTTATGCATTCTTCTTATTTTCGGGCAAAAAGGCAAAAATTCCCCGTATTTTGGAGCAAAATTGCAGAAATTCCCCTAATTGTGGGGCAAAAATGCAGAAATTCTTTATATGTTGGGGCAAAAAGACAGAAATTCTCCTTATTTTGGGGCAAAACTCAGAAATTCCACTTATTTTGGGGCAAAATTACAGAAATTTCCCTTATTTTGGGGCAAAATTGCAGAAATTTCACTTATTTTGGGCTAAAATTGCAGAACTTTCACTTATTTTGGGGCAAAATTTCAGAAATTTCACTTATTTCAGAGAAAAAAGGCAGAAATTTTCCTTATTTTGGGGCTAAAATGCAGAAATTACTAATATTTTGTGGCAAAAATTCAGAAATTCCTCTTATTTTAGGTAAAAAGGTTGAAATTCCCCTTATTTGGGGGCAAAAAGTCAGAATTTTCCCTTATTTTGGGGCAAAAAAGACAGTAATTCCCTTTGTTTTGGGGAAAAAAGACAGAAATTCCACTTATTTATAGGCAAAAAAGCAGAAATTCTTTTTATTTTGGAGCAAAAATGAAGAAATTTCCCTTTTTTATGGCAAAAAGGTATGCATTCTTCTTATTTTTGGGCAAAAAGGCAGAAATTCTCCGTATTTTGGAGCAAAATTGCAGAAATTCCCCTAATTGTGAGGCAAAAAGGCAGAAATTGCCTATATGTTGGGGCAAAAAGACAGAAATTCTCCTTATTTTGGGGCAAAACTCAGAAATTCCAATTATTTTGGGGAAAAATTTCAGAAATTTCCCTTATTTTGGGGCAAAATTGCAGAAATTTCACTTATTTTGGGGCAAAATTGCAAAATTTCACTTATTTCAGAGAAAAAAAGCAGAAATTTTGTTATTTTGGGGCAAAAAGACAGAAATTCCTAATATTTTGTGGCAAAAATGCAGAAATTCCCCTTATTTTGAGGTAAAAATGCTGAAATTCCCTTTATTTGGGGGCAAAAAGGCAAAAATTTCCTTTAATTTGGGGCAAAATTTCAGAAATTTCACTTATTTCAGGGTAATAAGTAAGAAATTTTCCTTATTTTGGGGCAAAAAAGAAAAAAATTCTCTTTGTTTTGGGGGAAAAAGAAAGAAATTCCACTTATTTAGAGGCAAAAAAGCAGAAATTCCCCTTATTTTGGAGCAAAAATGAAGAAATTTCCCTTTTTTATGGCAAAAAGTTATGCATTCTTCTTATTTTCGGGCAAAAATGCAGAAATTCCCTGTATTTTGGAGCAAAATTGCAGAAATTCCTTTAATTGTGGGACAAAAATGCAGAAATTCTTTATATATTGGGGCAAAAAGACAGAAATTCTCCTTATTTTGTGTCAAAACTCAGAAATTCCACTTATTTTGGGGCAAAATTCCAGAAATTTCCCTTAATTTGGGGCAAAATTGCAGAAATTTCACTTATTTTTGGGCAAAATTGCAGAAATTTCACTTATTTTCTGGCAAAATTGCAGAAATTTCACTTATTTCAGAGAAAAAAGACAGAAATTTTTCTTATTTTGGGGCAAAGAGGCAGAAATTCCTAATATTTTGTGACAAAAATGCAGAAATTCTCCTTATTTTGAGGTAAAAAGGCTGAAATTCCCCTTATTTGGAGGCAAAAAGGCAGAAATTTCCCTAATTTTGGGGCAAAATTGCAGAAATTTCACTTACTTCAGGGTAATAAGTCAGAATTTTTCCTTATTTTGGGGCAAAAAAGACAGAAATTCCCTTTGTCTTGGGGGATAAAAGACAGAAATTCCACTTATTTAAAGGCCAAAAAGCAGAAATTCCCCTTATTTTGGAGCAAAAATGAAGAAATTTCCCTTTTTTATGGCAAAAAGTTATGCATTCTTCTTATTTTCGGGCAAAAAGGCAGAAATTCCCCGTATTTTGGAGCATAATTGCAGAAATTCCCCTAATTGTGGGGCAAAAATGCAGAAAATCTCTATATGTTGGGGCAAAAAGCCAGAAATTCTCCTTATTTTGGGGCAAAACTAAGAAATTCCACTTATTTTGTGGCAAAATTGAAGAAATTTCACATATTGTAGGGAAAAAAGGCAGAAATTTTCTTTACTTTTGGGGCAAAAAGGCAGAAATCCTAATATTCTGTGGCAAAAATGCAGAAATTCCCCTTATTTCGAGGTAAAAAGGCTGAAATTCCCCTTATTTGGGGGCAAAAAGGCAGAAATTCCCCGTATTTTGGAGCAAAATTGCAGAAATTCCCCTAATTGTGGGGCAAAGAGGCAGAAATTGCCTATATGTATGGGCGAAAAGACAGAAATTCTCCTTATTTTGGGGCAAAACTCAGAAATTCCACTTATTTTGGGGCAAAATTCGAGAAATTTCTTTTATTTTGGGGCAAAATTGCAGAAATTTCACTTATTTTGGGGCAAAATTGCAGAAATTTCACTTATTTCAGGGAAAAAAGCAGAAATTTTTCTTATTTTGGGGCAAAAATGTAGAAATTTCTAATATTTTGTGGCAAAAATGCAGAAATTCCCCTTATTTTGAGGTAAAAAGGCTGAAATTCCCCTTATTTGGGGGCAAAAAGCAGAAATTCCCCTTATTTTGAGGTAAAAAGGCTGAAATTCTCCTTATTTGGGGGCAAAAAGGCAGAAAGTTCCCTTATTTTCTGGCAAAATTTCAGAAATTTCACTTACTTCAGGGTAATAAGTCAGAATTTTTCCTTATTTTGGGGCAAAAAAGACAGAAATTCTCTTTGTTTTGGGGGAAAAAGACAGAAATTCCACTTATTTAGAGGCAAAAAAGCAGAAATTCCTCTTATTTTGGAGCAAAAATGAAGAAATTTCCCATTTTTATGGCAAAAAGGTATGCATTCTTCTTATTTTCGGGCAAAAAGGCAGAAATTCCCTGTATTTTGGAGCAAAATTGCAGAAATTCCCCTAATTGTGGGGCAGAAAGGCAGAAATTGCCTATATGTTGGGGAAAAAACAGAAATTCTCCTTATTTTGGGGAAAAACTCAGAAATTCCACTTATTGTGGGGCAAAATTGCAGAAATTTCACTTATTTTGGGGCAAAATAGCAGAAATTTCACTTATTTCAGGGAAAAAAAGCAGAAATTTTCTTATTTTGGGGCAAAAAGGCAGAAATTCCTAATATTTTGTGGCAAAAATGCAGAAATTCCCCTTATTCTGAGGTAAAAATGCTGAAATTCCCCTTATTTTGGGGTAAAAAGGCAAAAATTTCCTTTATTATGGGGCAAAATTGCAGAAATTTCACTTATTTCAGGGTAATAAGTCAGAAATTTTCCTTATTTTGGTGCAAAAAATACAGGAATTCCCTATGTTTTGGGGGAAAAAAAACAGAAATTTCATTTATTTAAAGGTAAAAAAGCAGACATTCCCCTTATTTTGGAGCAAAAATGAAGAAATTTCCCTTTTTTATGGCAATAAGTTATGCATTCTTCTTATTTTCGGGCAAAAAGGCAAAAATTCCCCGTATTTTGGAGCAAAATTGCAGAAATTCCCCTAATTGTGGGGCAAAAAGGCAGAAATTCTTTATATGTTGGGGCAAAAAGACAGAAATTCTCCTTATTTTGGGGCAAAACTCAGAAATTCCACTTATTTTGGGGCAAAATTCCAGAAATTTCCCTTATTTTGGGGCAAAATTGCAGAAATTTCACTTATTTTGGGCTAAAATTGCAGAACTTTCACTTATTTTGGGGCAAAATTTCAGAAATTTCACTTATTTCAGAGAAAAAAGGCAGAAATTTTCCTTATTTTGGGGCAAAAATGCAGAAATTCCTAATATTTTGTGGCAAAAATTCAGAAATTCCTCTTATTTTAGGTAAAAAGGCTGAAATTCCCCTTATTTGGGGGCAAAAAGTCAAAATTTTCCCTTATTTTGGGGCAAAATTGCAGAAATTTTACTTAGTTCAGGGTAATAAGACAGAATTTTTCCTTATTTTGGGGCAAAAAAGACAGAAATTCCCTTTGTTTTGGGGAAAAAAGACAGAAATTCCACATATTTATAGGCAAAAAAGCAAAAATTCTCCTTATTTTGGAGCAAAAATGAAGAAATTTCCCTTTTTTATGGCAAAAAGGTATGCATTCTTCTTATTTTTGGGCAAAAAGGCAGAAATTCTCTGTATTTTGGAACAAAATTGCAGAAATTCCCCTAATTGTGAGGCAAAAAGGCAGAAATTGCCTATATATTGGGGCAAAAAGACAGAAATTCTCCTTATTTTGGGGCAAAACTCAGAAATTCCACTTATTTTGGGGAAAAATTTCAGAAATTTCCCTTATTTTGGGGCAAAATTGCAGAAATTTCACTTATTTTAGGGCAAAATTGCAAAATTTCACTTATTTCAGAGACAAAAAGCAGAAATTTTCTTATTTTGGGGCAAAAAGGCAGAAATTCCTAATATTTTGTGGCAAAAATGCAGAAATTCCCCTTATTTTGAGGTAAAAAGGCTGAAATTCCCTTTATTTGGGGGCAAAAAGGCAAAAATTTCCTTTATTTTGGGGCAAAATTGCAGAAATTTCACTTATTTCAGGGTAACAAGTCAGAAATTTTCCTTATTTTGGGGCAAAAAAGACAGAAATTCCCTTTGTTTTGGGGGAAAAAGACAAAAAATCCACTTATTTAGAGGCAAAAAAGCAGAAGTTCCCTTTATTTTGGAGCAAAAATGAAGAAATTTCTTTTTTTTATGGCAAAAAGTTATGCATTCTTCTTATTTTCGGGCAAAAAGGCAGAAATTCCCCGTATTTTGGAGCAAAATTGCAGAAATTCCTTTAATTGTGGGACAAAAATGCAGAAATTCTCTATATATTGGGGCAAAAAGACAGAAATTCTCCTTATTTTGTGTCAAAACTCAGAAATTCCACTTATTTTGGGGCAAAATTCCAGAAATTTCCCTTAATTTGGGGCAAAATTGCAGAAATTTCACTTATTTTTGGGCAAAATTGCAGAAATTTCACTTATTTTGTGGCAAAATTGCAGAAATTTCACTTAGTTCAGGGAAAAAAGACAGAAATTTTTCTTAGTTTGGGGCAAAATGGCAGAAATTCCTAATATTTTGTGACAAAAATGCAGAAATTCTCCTTATTTTGAGGTAAAAAGGCTGAAATTCCCCTTATTTGGAGGCAAAAAGGCAGAAATTTCCCTATTTTGGGGCAAAATTGCAGAAATTTCACTTACTTCAGGGTAATAAGTCAGAATTTTTTCTTATTTTGGGGCAAAAAAGACAGAAATTCCCTTTGTCTTGGGGGAAAAAGACAGAAATTCCACTTATTTAAAGGCCAAAATGCAGAAACTCCCCTTATTTTGGAGCAAAAATGAAGAAATTTCCCTTTTTTATGGCAAAAAGTTATGCATTCTTCTTATTTTCGGGCAAAAAGGCAGAAATTCCCCGTATTTTGGAGCATAATTGCAGAAATTCCCCTAATTGTGGGGCAAAAATGCAGAAAATCTCTATATGTTGGGGAAAAAAGACAGAAATTCTCTTTATTTTGGGGCAAAACTAAGAAATTCCACTTATTTTGGGGCAAAATTCCAGAAATTTTCTTTATTTTGGCGCAAAATTGCAGAAATTTCAATTATTTTGGGGCAAATATGCAGAAATTTTACATATTTTGTAACAAAATTGCAGAAATTTCACTTATTTCAGGGGAAAAAGGCAGAAATTTTCCTTATTTTGGGGCAAAATGGCAGAAATTCCTAATATTTTGTGGCAAAAATGCAGAAATTCCCCTTATTTCGAGGTAAAAAGGCTGAAATTCCCCTTATTTGGAGGCAAAAAGGCAGAAATTTCCCTATTTTGGGGCAAAATTGCAGAAATTACACTTACTTCAGGGTAATAAGTCAGAATTTTTCCTTATTTTGGGGCAAAAAAGACAGAAATTCCCTTTGTTTTGAGGAAAAAAGAAAGAAATTCCACTTATTTAGAGGCAAAAAAGCAGAAATTCCCCTTTTTGGAGCAAAAATGAAGAAATTTTCTTTTTTTATGGCAAAAAGGTATGCATTCTTCTTATTTTCAAGCAAAAAGGCAGAAATTCCCCGTATTTTGGAGCAAAATTGCAGAAATTCCCCTAATTGTGGGGCATAAAGGCAGAAATTGCCTATATGTTGGGGCAAAAAAACAGAAATTCTCCTTACTTTGGGGCAAAACTCAGAAATTCCACTTATTTTGGGGCATAATTCCAGAAATTTCCCTTATTTTGGGGCAAAATTGCAGACATTTCACTTATTTTGGGGCAAAATTGCAGAAATTTCACTTATTTCAGGGAAAAAAACAGAAATTTTCTTATTTTGGGGCAAAAAGGCAGAAATTCCTAATATTTTGTGGCAAAAATGCAGAAATTCCCCTTATTTTAAGGTAAAAAGACTGAAATTCCCCTTATTTGGGGGCAATAAGGCAAAAATTTCCTTTATTTTCGGGCAAAATTGCAGAAATTTCACTTATTTAAGGGCAATAAGTCAGATATTTTCTTTATTTTGGGGTAAAAAAGACAGGAATTCCCTTTGTTTTGGGGGATAAACACAGAAATTCCACTTATTTAGAGGCAAAAAAGCAGAAATTCCCCTTATTTTAGAGCAAAAATGAAGAAATTTCTTTTTTATGGCAAAAATGTATGCATTCTTCTTATTTTCACACAAAAAGGCAGAAATTCCCCGTATTTTGGAGCAAAATTGCAGAAATTCCCCTAATTGTGGGGCAAAAAGGCAGAAATTCTCTATATGTTGGGGCAAAAAGACAGAAATTCTTCTTATTTTGGGGAAATACTCAGAAATTCCACTTATTTGGGGGCAAAATTCCAGAAATTTCCCTTATTTTGGGACAAAATTGCAGAAATTTAACATATTTTGGGGCAAAATTGCAGAAATTTCACTTTTTTCAGGGAAAAAAATGAGAAATTTTTATATTTTGGGGCAAAAAGGCAGAAATTCCTAATGTTTTGTGGCAATAATGCAGAAATTCCCCTTATTTTGAGAAATAAAGGCTGAAATTCCCCTTATTTGGGGGCAAAAATGCAGAAATTCACCATATTTTGAGGTAAAAAGGCTGAAATTCCCCTTATATGGAGGCAAAAAGGCACTAATTTCCCTAATTTTGGGGCAAGATTGCAGAAATATCACTTACTTCAGGGTAATAAGTCAGAATTTTTTCTTATTTTGGGGCAAAAAAGACAGAAATTCCCTTTGTTTTGGGGAAAAAAGACAGAAATTCCACTTATTTAGAGGCAAAAAAGCAGAAATTCCCCTTATTTTGGAGCAAAAATGAAGAAATTTCCCTTTTTTATGGCAAAAAATGTATGCATTCTTCTTATTTTCGTGCAAAAAGGCAGAAATTCTCCATATTTTGGAGCAAAATTGCTGAAATTCCTCTAATTGTGGGGCAAAAAGGCAGAAATTGCCTATATGTTGGGCTAAAAAGACAGAAATTCTCCTTATTTGCGGCAAAACTCAGAAATTCCACTTATTTTGGAGCAAAATTCCAGAAATTTCCCTTATTTTGGGGCAAAATTGCAGAAATTTCACTTACTTCAGGGTAATAAGTCAGAATTTTTCTTTATTTTGGTGCAAAAATACAAAAATTCCCTTTGTTTTGGGGGAAAAAGACAGAAATTCCACTTATTTAGAGGCAAAAATGCAGAAATTCCCCTTATTATGGAGCAAAAATGAAGATATTTCCCTTTTTTATGGCAAAAAGTTATGCATTCTTATTTTCAGGCAAAAAGGCAGATATCCCCCGTATTTTGGAGCAAAATTGAAGAAATTCTCCTAAATGTTGGGCAAAGAGGCAGAAATTGCCTATATGTTGGGGCAAAAAGACAGAAATTCTCCTTATTTTGGGGCAAAATTCCAGAAATTACCTTATTTTGGGGCAAAATTGAAGAAATTTCACTTATTTTGGGGCAAAATTGCAGAAATTTCACATTTTTGGGGGCAAAATTGCAGAAATTTCACTTATTTCAGAGAAAAAAGGCAGAAATTTTCTTTATTTTGGGGCAAAAAGCAGATATTCCTACTATTTTGTGGCAAAAATGCAGAAATTCCCCTTATTTTGAGGTAAAAAGGCTGAAATTCACATTATTTTGGGGCAAAAAGGCAGAAATTTCCCTAATTTTGGAGCAAAAGTGCAGGAATTTCACTTACTTCAGGGTAATAAGTCAGATTTTTTTTTTATTTTGGGGCAAAGAAGACAGAAATTCCCTTTGTTTTGGGAGAAAAAGACAAAAATTCCACTTATTTAGAGGCAAAAAAGCAGAAATTCCCCTTATTTTGGAGCAAAAATGAAGAAATTTCCCTTTTTTATGGCAAAAAGGTATGCATTCTTCTTATTTTCGGGCAAAAAGGCAGAAATTCTCGGTATTTTGGAGCAAAATTGCAGAAATTCCCCTAATTGTGGTGCAAAAATGCAGAAAATCTCTATATGTTGGGGCAAAATGACAGAAATTCTCTTTTTTGGGGGGCAAAACTCAGAAATTTCACTTATTTTGTGGCAAAATTGCAGAAATTTCCCTTATTTTGGGGCAAAATTGCAGAAATTTCACTTATTTTGGGGCAAAAAGGCAGAAATTTCACTTATTTCAGGGAAAAAAGGCAGAAATTTTCCTTATTTTGTGCAAAAAGGCAGAAATTCCTAATATTTTGTGGTAAAAATGCAGAAATTCCCCTTATTTTGAGGTAAAAAGACTGAATTTCCCCTTATTTGGGGGCAAAAAGGCAGAAATTTCCCTTATTTTGGGGCAAAATTGAAGAAATTTCACTTACTGCAGAGTAAGAAGTCAGAATTTTTCCTTATTTTAGGGCAAAAAAGACAGAAATTCCCTTTG
This sequence comes from Micromys minutus, assembly GCF_963924665.1. Taxonomy (NCBI): domain Eukaryota; kingdom Metazoa; phylum Chordata; class Mammalia; order Rodentia; family Muridae; genus Micromys; species Micromys minutus. The sequence goes on along the minus strand of NW_027667280.1, from coordinate 41,497 downwards.
TTTTGAGGGAAAAAACAGAAATTCCACTTATTTAGAGGCAAAAAAAATAGAAATTCCCTTTATTTTGAAGCAAAATAGAAGAAATTACATTTTTGATGGCAAAAAGGTATGCATTCTTCTTATTTTCGGGCAAAAAGGCAGAAATTCCCCGTCTTTTGGAGCAAAATTGCTGAAATTCCCCTAATTGTGGGGCAAAAAGGCAAAAATTTCCTATAAGTTGGGGCAAAAAGACAGAAATTCTCCTTATTTTGAAGGAAAACTCAGAAATTCCTCTTATTTTGAAGCAAAATTCCAGAAATTTCCCTTATTTTAGGACAAAATTGCAGAAATTTCACTTATTTTGGGGCAAAATTGCAGAAATTTCAATTGTTTCAGGAAAAAAAAGCAGAAATTTTCTTATTTTGGGGCAAAAAGGCAGAAATTCCTAATATTTTGTGACAAAAATGCAGAAATTCCCCTTATTTTGAGGTAAAAAGGCTGAAATTCCCCTTATTTGGGGGCAAAAATGCAGAAATTCCCCTTATTTTGAGGTAAAAAGGCTGAAATTCCCCTTATTTGGGGGCAAAAAGGCAGAAATTTCCCTTATTTTGGGGCAAAATTGCAGAAATTTAACTTACTTCAGGGTAATAAGTCAGAATTTTTCCTTATTTTGGGCAAAAAAGACAGAAATTCTCTTTATTTTGGGGAAAATAGACAGAAATTCCACTTATTTAGAGGCAAAAAAGCAGAAATTCCTTTGATTTTGGAGCAAAAATGAAGAAATTTCCCATTTTTTGGCAAAAAGGTATTCATTCTTCTTTTTTTCGGGCAAAAAGGCAGAAATTACCCGTATTTTGGAGCAAAATTAAAGAAATTTCCCTAATTGTGTGGCAAAAAAACAGAAATTCTCTATATGTTTGTGCAAAAATACAGAAATTCTCTTTATTTTGGGGAAAAACACAAAAATTCCACTTATTTTGGGGCAAAATTCCAGAAATTTCCCTTATTTTGGTGCAAAATTGCAGAAATTTTACTTACTTCAGGTTAATAAGTCAGAATTTTTCCTTATTTTGGGGCAAAAAAGACAGAAATTCCCTTTGTTTTGGGGGAAAAAGACAAAAATTCCACTTATTTAGAGGCAAAAAAGCAGAAATTCCCCTTAATTTGGAGCAAAAATGAAGAAATTTCCCTTTTTTATGGCAAAAAGGTATGCATTCTTCTTATTTTCGTGCAAAAAGGGAGAAATTCCACGTATTTTGGAGCAAAATTGCAGAAATTCCCCTAATTGTGGGGCAAAAAGGCAGAAATTGCCTATATGTTGGGGCAAAAAAACAGAAATTCTCCTTATTTTGGGGCAAAACTCAGAAATTCCACTTATTTTGCGGCAAAATTCCAGAAATTTCCCTTATTTTGGGGCAAAATTGCAGAAATTTCACTTATTTTGGGGCAAAATTGCAAAATTTCACTTATTTCAGAGTAAAAAAGCAGAAATTTTCTTATTTTGGGGCAAAAAGGCAGAAATACCTAATATTTTGTGGCAAAAATGCAGAAATTCCCCTTATTTTGAGGTAAAAAGGCTGAAATTCCCTTTATTTGAGGGCAAAAGGCAAAAATTTCCTTTATTTTGGGGCAAAATTGCAGAAATTTCACTTATTTCAGGGTAATAAGTCAGAAATTTTCCTTATTTTGGGGCAAAAAAAACAGGAATTCCCTTTGTTTTGGGGGAAAAAGACAGAAATTCCACTTATTTAGAGGCAAAAAAGCAGAAATTCCCCTTATTTTGGAGCAAAAATTAAGAAATTTCCCTTTTTTATGGCAAAAAGTTATGCATTCTTCTTATTTTCGGGCAAAAAGGCAGAAATTCCCTGTATTTTGGAGCAAAATTGCAGAAATTCCCTTAATTGTGGGACAAAAATGCAGAAATTCTCTATATATTGGGGCAAATAGACAGAAATTCTCCTTATTTTGTGTCAAAACTCAGAAATTCCACTTATTTTGGAGCAAAATTCCAGAAATTTCATTTAATTTGGGGCAAAATTGCAGAAATTTCACTTATTTTTGGGCAAAATTGCAGAAATTTCACTTATTTTGGGGCAAAATTGCAGAAATTTCACTTATTTCAGAGAAAAAAGACAGAAATTTTCCTTATTTTGGGGCAAAAAGGCAGAAATTCCTAATATTTTGTGACAAAAATGCAGAAATTCTCCTTGTTTTGAGGTAAAAAGGCTGAAATTCCCCTTATTTGGAGGCAAAAAGGCAGAAATTTCCCTAATTTTGGGGAAAAATTGCAGAAATTTCACTTACTTCAGGGTAATAAGTCAGAATTTTTCTTTATTTTGGGGCAAAAAAGACAGAAATTCCCTTTGTCTTGGGGGAAAAAGACAGAAATTCCACTTATTTAAAGGCCAAAAAGCAGAAATTCCCCTTATTTTGGAGCAAAAATGAAGAAATTTACATTTTTTATGGCAAAAAGTTATGCATTCTTCTTATTTTCGGGGAAAAAGGCAGAAATTCCCCATATTTTGGAGCAAAATTGCAGAAATTCCCCTAATTGTGGGGCAAAAATGCAGAAAATCTCTATATGTTGGGGCAAAAAAACAGAAATTTTTCTTATTTTGGGGCAAAACTAAGAAATTCCACTTATTTTGGGGCAAAATTCCAGAAATTTTCTTTATTTTGGGGCAAAATTGCAGAAATTTCACTTATTTTGGGGCAAATATGAAGAAATTTTACTTATTTTGTGGCAAAATTGCAGAAATTTCACATATTTTAGGGAAAAAAAGGCAGAAATTTTCTTTATTTTGGGGCAAAGAGGCAGAAATTCCTAATATATTGTGGCAAAAATGCAGAAATTCCCTTTATTTCGAGGTAAAAAGGCTGAAATTCCCCTTATTTGGGGGCAAAAAGGCAGAAATTTCCCTTATTTTGGGGCAAAATTGCAGAAATTTCACTTACTTCTGTGTAATAAGTCAGAATTTTTCCTTATTTTGGGGCAAAAAGACAGAAATTCCCTTTGTTTTGGGGGAAAAAACAGAAATTCCACTTATTTAGTGGCAAAAAAGCAGAAATTCCCCTTTTTGGAGCAAAAATTAAGAAATTTCCCTTTTTTATTTCAAAAAGGTATGCATTCTTCTTATTTTCGGGCAAAAGGCAGAAATTCCTCGTATTTTGGAGCAAAATTGAAGAAATTCCCCTAATTGTGGGGCAAAAAGGCAGAAATTGCCTATATGTTGGGGCAAAAAGACAGAAATTCTCCTTATTTTGGGGCAAAACTCAGAAATTCCACTTATTTTGGGGCAAAATTCCAGAAATTTCCCTTATTTTGGGGCAAAATTGCAGACATTTCACTTATTTTGGGGCAAAATTGCAGAAATTTCACTTATTTAAAGAAAAAAAAACAGAAATTTTCTTATTTTGGGGCACAAAGGCAGAAATTCCTAATATTTTGTGGCATAAATGCAGAAATTCCCTTTATTTTGAGGTAAAAAGGCTGAAATTCCTCTTATTTGGGGCAATAAGGCAAAAATTTCCTTTATTTTTGGGGCAAAATTGCATTAATTTCACTTATTTAAGGGTTATAATTCAAAAATTTCCTTTATTTTGGGACAAAAAAGACAGGAATTCCCTTTGCCTTGGGGGAAAAGACAGAAATTCCACTTATTCAGAGGCAAAAAAGCAGAAATTCCCCTTATTTTGGAGCAAAAATGAAGAAATTTTCCTTTTTTATGGCAAAAAGGTATGCATTCTTCTTATTATCGGGCAAAAAAGCAGAAATTCCCCGTGTTTTTGAGCAAAATTGCAGAAATTCCCCTAATTGTGGGGCAAAAATGCAGAAAATCTCTATATGTTGGGGCCAAAAGACCGAAATTCTCCTTATTTTGTGTCAAAACTCAGAAATTCCACTTATTTTGGGGCAAAATTCCAGAAATTTCCCTTAATTTGGGGCAAAATTGCAGAAATTTCACTTAGTTCAGGGAAAAAAGACAGAAATTTTTCTTATTTTGGGGCAAAATGGCAGAAATTCCTAATATTTTGTGACAAAAATGCAGAAATTCTCCTTATTTTGAGGTAAAAAGGCTGAAATTCCCCTTATTTGGAGGCAAAAAGGCAGAAATTTCCCTATTTTGGGGCAAAATTGCAGAAATTTCACTTACTTCAGGGTAATAAGTCAGAATTTTTTCTTATTTTGGGGCAAAAAAGACAGAAATTCCCTTTGTCTTGGGGGAAAAAGACAGAAATTCCACTTATTTAAAGGCCAAAATGCAGAAACTCCCCTTATTTTGGAGCAAAAATGAAGAAATTTCCCTTTTTTATGGCAAAAAGTTATGCATTCTTCTTATTTTCGGGCAAAAAGGCAGAAATTCCCCGTATTTTGGAGCATAATTGCAGAAATTCCCCTAATTGTGGGGCAAAAATGCAGAAAATCTCTATATGTTGGGTAAAAAAGACAGAAATTCTCTTTATTTTGGGGCAAAACTAAGAAATTCCACTTATTTTGGGGCAAAATTCCAGAAATTTTCTTTATTTTGGGGCAAAATTGCAGAAATTTCAATTATTTTGGGGCAAATATGCAGAAATTTTACATATTTTGTAACAAAATTGCAGAAATTTCACTTATTTCAGGGGAAAAAGGCAGAAATTTTCCTTATTTTGGGGCAAAATGGCAGAAATTCCTAATATTTTGTGGCAAAAATGCAGAAATTCCCCTTATTTCGAGGTAAAAAGGCTGAAATTCCCCTTATTTGGAGGCAAAAAGGCAGAAATTTCCCTATTTTGGGGCAAAATTGCAGAAATTTCACTTACTTCAGGGTAATAAGTCAGAATTTTTCCTTATTTTGGGGCAAAAAAGACAGAAATTCCCTTTGTTTTGAGGAAAAAAGAAAGAAATTCCACTTATTTAGAGGCAAAAAAGCAGAAATTCCCCTTTTTGGAGCAAAAATGAAGAAATTTTCTTTTTTTATGGCAAAAAGGTATGCATTCTTCTTATTTTCAAGCAAAAAGGCAGAAATTCCCCGTATTTTGGAGCAAAATTGCAGAAATTCCCCTAATTGTGGGGCATAAAGGCAGAAATTGCCTATATGTTGGGGCAAAAAAACAGAAATTCTCCTTACTTTGGGGCAAAACTCAGAAATTCCACTTATTTTGGGGCAAAATTCCAGAAATTTCCCTTATTTTGGGGCAAAATTGCAGACATTTCACTTATTTTGGGGCAAAATTGCAGAAATTTCACTTATTTCAGGGAAAAAAACAGAAATTTTCTTATTTTGGGGCAAAAAGGCAGAAATTCCTAATATTTTGTGGCAAAAATGCAGAAATTCCCCTTATTTTAAGGTAAAAAGACTGAAATTCCCCTTATTTGGGGGCAATAAGGCAAAAATTTCCTTTATTTTCGGGCAAAATTGCAGAAATTTCACTTATTTAAGGGTAATAAGTCAGATATTTTCTTTATTTTGGGGTAAAAAAGACAGGAATTCCCTTTGTTTTGGGGGATAAACACAGAAATTCCACTTATTTAGAGGCAAAAAAGCAGAAATTCCCCTTATTTTAGAGCAAAAATGAAGAAATTTCTTTTTTATGGCAAAAATGTATGCATTCTTCTTATTTTCACACAAAAAGGCAGAAATTCCCCGTATTTTGGAGCAAAATTGCAGAAATTCCCCTAATTGTGGGGCAAAAAGGCAGAAATTCTCTATATGTTGGGGCAAAAAGACAGAAATTCTTCTTATTTTGGGGAAATACTCAGAAATTCCACTTATTTGGGGGCAAAATTCCAGAAATTTCCCTTATTTTGGGACAAAATTGCAGAAATTTAACATATTTTGGGGCAAAATTGCAGAAATTTCACTTTTTTCAGGGAAAAAAATGAGAAATTTTTATATTTTGGGGCAAAAAGGCAGAAATTCCTAATGTTTTGTGGCAATAATGCAGAAATTCCCCTTATTTTGAGAAATAAAGGCTGAAATTCCCCTTATTTGGGGGCAAAAATGCAGAAATTCACCATATTTTGAGGTAAAAAGGCTGAAATTCCCCTTATATGGAGGCAAAAAGGCACTAATTTCCCTAATTTTGGGGCAAGATTGCAGAAATATCACTTACTTCAGGGTAATAAGTCAGAATTTTTTCTTATTTTGGGGCAAAAAAGACAGAAATTCCCTTTGTTTTGGGGAAAAAAGGCAGAAATTCCACTTATTTAGAGGCAAAAAAGCAGAAATTCCCCTTATTTTGGAGCAAAAATGAAGAAATTTCCCTTTTTTATGGCAAAAAATGTATGCATTCTTCTTATTTTCGTGCAAAAAGGCAGAAATTCTCCATATTTTGGAGCAAAATTGCTGAAATTCCTCTAATTGTGGGGCAAAAAGGCAGAAATTGCCTATATGTTGGGCTAAAAAGACAGAAATTCTCCTTATTTGCGGCAAAACTCAGAAATTCCACTTATTTTGGAGCAAAATTCCAGAAATTTCCCTTATTTTGGGGCAAAATTGCAGAAATTTCACTTACTTCAGGGTAATAAGTCAGAATTTTTCTTTATTTTGGTGCAAAAATACAAAAATTCCCTTTGTTTTGGGGGAAAAAGACAGAAATTCCACTTATTTAGAGGCAAAAATGCAGAAATTCCCCTTATTATGGAGCAAAAATGAAGATATTTCCCTTTTTTATGGCAAAAAGTTATGCATTCTTCTTATTTTCAGGCAAAAAGGCAGATATCCCCCGTATTTTGGAGCAAAATTGAAGAAATTCCCCTAAATGTTGGGCAAAGAGGCAGAAATTGCCTATATGTTGGGGCAAAAAGACAGAAATTCTCCTTATTTTGGGGCAAAATTCCAGAAATTACCTTATTTTGGGGCAAAATTGAAGAAATTTCACTTATTTTGGGGCAAAATTGCAGAAATTTCACATTTTTGGGGGCAAAATTGCAGAAATTTCACTTATTTCAGAGAAAAAAGGCAGAAATTTTCTTTATTTTGGGGCAAAAAGCAGATATTCCTACTATTTTGTGGCAAAAATGCAGAAATTCCCCTTATTTTGAGGTAAAAAGGCTGAAATTCACATTATTTTGGGGCAAAAAGGCAGAAATTTCCCTAATTTTGGAGCAAAAGTGCAGGAATTTCACTTACTTCAGGGTAATAAGTCAGATTTTTTTTTTTATTTTGGGGCAAAGAAGACAGAAATTCCCTTTGTTTTGGGAGAAAAAGACAAAAATTCCACTTATTTAGAGGCAAAAAAGCAGAAATTCCCCTTATTTTGGAGCAAAAATGAAGAAATTTCCCTTTTTTATGGCAAAAAGGTATGCATTCTTCTTATTTTCGGGCAAAAAGGCAGAAATTCTCGGTATTTTGGAGCAAAATTGCAGAAATTCCCCTAATTGTGGTGCAAAAATGCAGAAAATCTCTATATGTTGGGGCAAAATGACAGAAATTCTCTTTTTTGGGGGGCAAAACTCAGAAATTTCACTTATTTTGTGGCAAAATTGCAGAAATTTCCCTTATTTTGGGGCAAAATTGCAGAAATTTCACTTATTTTGGGGCAAAAAGGCAGAAATTTCACTTATTTCAGGGAAAAAAGGCAGAAATTTTCCTTATTTTGTGCAAAAAGGCAGAAATTCCTAATATGTTGTGGTAAAAATGCAGAAATTCCCCTTATTTTGAGGTAAAAAGACTGAATTTCCCCTTATTTGGGGGCAAAAAGGCAGAAATTTCCCTTATTTTGGGGCAAAATTGAAGAAATTTCACTTACTGCAGAGTAAGAAGTCAGAATTTTTCCTTATTTTAGGGCAAAAAAGACAGAAATTCCCTTTGTTTTGAGGGAAAAAACAGAAATTCCACTTATTTAGAGGCAAAAAAATAGAAATTCCCTTTATTTTGAAGCAAAATAGAAGAAATTACATTTTTGATGGCAAAAAGGTATGCATTCTTCTTATTTTCGGGCAAAAAGGCAGAAATTCCCCGTCTTTTGGAGCAAAATTGCTGAAATTCCCCTAATTGTGGGGCAAAAAGGCAAAAATTTCCTATAAGTTGGGGCAAAAAGACAGAAATTCTCCTTATTTTGAAGGAAAACTCAGAAATTCCTCTTATTTTGAAGCAAAATTCCAGAAATTTCCCTTATTTTAGGACAAAATTGCAGAAATTTCACTTATTTTGGGGCAAAATTGCAGAAATTTCAATTGTTTCAGGAAAAAAAAGCAGAAATTTTCTTATTTTGGGGCAAAAAGGCAGAAATTCCTAATATTTTGTGACAAAAATGCAGAAATTCCCCTTATTTTGAGGTAAAAAGGCTGAAATTCCCCTTATTTGGGGGCAAAAATGCAGAAATTCCCCTTATTTTGAGGTAAAAAGGCTGAAATTCCCCTTATTTGGGGGCAAAAAGGCAGAAATTTCCCTTATTTTGGGGCAAAATTGCAGAAATTTAACTTACTTCAGGGTAATAAGTCAGAATTTTTCCTTATTTTGGGCAAAAAAGACAGAAATTCTCTTTATTTTGGGGGAAATAGACAGAAATTCCACTTATTTAGAGGCAAAAAAGCAGAAATTCCTTTGATTTTGGAGCAAAAATGAAGAAATTTCCCATTTTTTGGCAAAAAGGTATTCATTCTTCTTTTTTTCGGGCAAAAAGGCAGAAATTACCCGTATTTTGGAGCAAAATTAAAGAAATTTCCCTAATTGTGTGGCAAAAAAACAGAAATTCTCTATATGTTTGTGCAAAAATACAGAAATTCTCTTTATTTTGGGGAAAAACACAAAAATTCCACTTATTTTGGGGCAAAATTCCAGAAATTTCCCTTATTTTGGTGCAAAATTGCAGAAATTTTACTTACTTCAGGTTAATAAGTCAGAATTTTTCCTTATTTTGGGGCAAAAAAGACAGAAATTCCCTTTGTTTTGGGGGAAAAAGACAAAAATTCCACTTATTTAGAGGCAAAAAAGCAGAAATTCCCCTTAATTTGGAGCAAAAATGAAGAAATTTCCCTTTTTTATGGCAAAAAGGTATGCATTCTTCTTATTTTCGTGCAAAAAGGGAGAAATTCCACGTATTTTGGAGCAAAATTGCAGAAATTCCCCTAATTGTGGGGCAAAAAGGCAGAAATTGCCTATATGTTGGGGCAAAAAAACAGAAATTCTCCTTATTTTGGGGCAAAACTCAGAAATTCCACTTATTTTGCGGCAAAATTCCAGAAATTTCCCTTATTTTGGGGCAAAATTGCAGAAATTTCACTTATTTTGGGGCAAAATTGCAAAATTTCACTTATTTCAGAGTAAAAAAGCAGAAATTTTCTTATTTTGGGGCAAAAAGGCAGAAATACCTAATATTTTGTGGCAAAAATGCAGAAATTCCCCTTATTTTGAGGTAAAAAGGCTGAAATTCCCTTTATTTGAGGGCAAAAGGCAAAAATTTCCTTTATTTTGGGGCAAAATTGCAGAAATTTCACTTATTTCAGGGTAATAAGTCAGAAATTTTCCTTATTTTGGGGCAAAAAAAACAGGAATTCCCTTTGTTTTGGGGGAAAAAGACAGAAATTCCACTTATTTAGAGGCAAAAAAGCAGAAATTCCCCTTATTTTGGAGCAAAAATTAAGAAATTTCCCTTTTTTATGGCAAAAAGTTATGCATTCTTCTTATTTTCGGGCAAAAAGGCAGAAATTCCCTGTATTTTGGAGCAAAATTGCAGAAATTCCCTTAATTGTGGGACAAAAATGCAGAAATTCTCTATATATTGGGGCAAATAGACAGAAATTCTCCTTATTTTGTGTCAAAACTCAGAAAATCCACTTATTTTGGAGCAAAATTCCAGAAATTTCCCTTAATTTGGGGCAAAATTGCAGAAATTTCACTTATTTTTGGGCAAAATTGCAGAAATTTCACTTATTTTGGGGCAAAATTGCAGAAATTTCACTTATTTCAGAGAAAAAAGACAGAAATTTTCCTTATTTTGGGGCAAAAAGGCAGAAATTCCTAATATTTTGTGACAAAAATGCAGAAATTCTCCTTGTTTTGAGGTAAAAAGGCTGAAATTCCCCTTATTTGGAGGCAAAAAGGCAGAAATTTCCCTAATTTTGGGGAAAAATTGCAGAAATTTCACTTACTTCAGGGTAATAAGTCAGAATTTTTCTTTATTTTGGGGCAAAAAAGACAGAAATTCCCTTTGTCTTGGGGGAAAAAGACAGAAATTCCACTTATTTAAAGGCCAAAAAGCAGAAATTCCCCTTATTTTGGAGCAAAAATGAAGAAATTTACATTTTTTATGGCAAAAAGTTATGCATTCTTCTTATTTTCGGGGAAAAAGGCAGAAATTCCCCATATTTTGGAGCAAAATTGCAGAAATTCCCCTAATTGTGGGGCAAAAATGCAGAAAATCTCTATATGTTGGGGCAAAAAAACAGAAATTTTTCTTATTTTGGGGCAAAACTAAGAAATTCCACTTATTTTGGGGCAAAATTCCAGAAATTTTCTTTATTTTGGGGCAAAATTGCAGAAATTTCACTTATTTTGGGGCAAATATGAAGAAATTTTACTTATTTTGTGGCAAAATTGCAGAAATTTCACATATTTTAGGGAAAAAAAGGCAGAAATTTTCTTTATTTTGGGGCAAAGAGGCAGAAATTCCTAATATATTGTGGCAAAAATGCAGAAATTCCCTTTATTTCGAGGTAAAAAGGCTGAAATTCCCCTTATTTGGGGGCAAAAAGGCAGAAATTTCCCTTATTTTGGGGCAAAATTGCAGAAATTTCACTTACTTCTGTGTAATAAGTCAGAATTTTTCCTTATTTTGGGGCAAAAAGACAGAAATTCCCTTTGTTTTGGGGGAAAAAACAGAAATTCCACTTATTTAGTGGCAAAAAAGCAGAAATTCCCCTTTTTGGAGCAAAAATTAAGAAATTTCCCTTTTTTATTTCAAAAAGGTATGCATTCTTCTTATTTTCGGGCAAAAGGCAGAAATTCCCCGTATTTTGGAGCAAAATTGAAGAAATTCCCCTAATTGTGGGGCAAAAAGGCAGAAATTGCCTATATGTTGGGGCAAAAAGACAGAAATTCTCCTTATTTTGGGGCAAAACTCAGAAATTCCACTTATTTTGGGGCAAAATTCCAGAAATTTCCCTTATTTTGGGGCAAAATTGCAGACATTTCACTTATTTTGGGGCAAAATTGCAGAAATTTCACTTATTTAAAGAAAAAAAAAAACAGAAATTTTCTTATTTTGGGGCACAAAGGCAGAAATTCCTAATATTTTGTGGCATAAATGCAGAAATTCCCTTTATTTTGAGGTAAAAAGGCTGAAATTCCCCTTATTTGGGGCAATAAGGCAAAAATTTCCTTTATTTTTGGGGCAAAATTGCATTAATTTCACTTATTTAAGGGTTATAATTCAGAAATTTCCTTTATTTTGGGACAAAAAAGACAGGAATTCCCTTTGCCTTGGGGGAAAAGACAGAAATTCCACTTATTCAGAGGCAAAAAAGCAGAAATTCCCCTTATTTTGGAGCAAAAATGAAGAAATTTTCCTTTTTTATGGCAAAAAGGTATGCATTCTTCTTATTATCGGGCAAAAAAGCAGAAATTCCCCGTGTTTTTGAGCAAAATTGCAGAAATTCCCCTAATTGTGGGGCAAAAATGCAGAAAATCTCTATATGTTGGGGCCAAAAGACCGAAATTCTCTTTATTTTGGGGCAAAACTCAGAAATTCCACTTATTTTGGGGCAAAATTACAGAAATTTTCCTTTTTTGGGGGCAAAATTGCAGAAATTTCACTTATTTTGGGGCAAATATGCAGAAATTTTACATATTTTGTAACAAAATTGCAGAAATTTCACTTATTTCAGGGAAAAATGCAGAAATTTTCCTTATTTTGGGGCAAAAAGGCAGAAATTCCTAATATTTTGTGGCAAAAATGCAGAAATTCCCCTTATTTCGAGTTAAAAAGGCTGAAATTCCCCTTATTTGGGGGCAAAAGGCAGAAATTTCCCTTATTTTGGGGCAAAATTGCAGAAATATCACTTACTTCAGGGTAATAAGTCAGAATTTTTCTATATTTTGGGGCAAAAAAGACAGAAATTCCCTTTGTTTTGAGGGAAAAAGAAAGAAATTCCACTTATTTAGAGGCAAAAAAGCAGAAATTCCCCTTATTTTGGAGCAAAAATGAAGAAATTTTTTTTTATGGCAAAAAGGTATGCATTCTTCTTATTTTCAAGCAAAAAGGCAGAAATTCCCCGTATTTTGAAGCAAAATTGGAGAAATTCCTCTAATTGTGGGGCAAAAAGGCAGAAATTGCCTATATGTTGGGGCAAAAAAACAGAAATTCTCCTTATTTTGGGGCAAAACTCAGAAATTCCACATATTTTGGGGCAAAATTCCAGAAATTTCCCTTATTTTGGGTCAAAATTGCAGACATTTCACTTATTTTGGGGCAAAATTGCAGAAATTTCACTTATTTCAGGGAAAAAAAGCAGAAATTTTCTTATTTTGGGGCAAAAAAGCAGAAATTCCTAATATTTTGTGGCAAAAATGCGGAAATTCCCCTTATTTTGAGGTAAAAATGCTGAAATTCCCCTTATTTGGGGGCAAAAATTCAGAAATTCCCCTTATTTTGAGGTAAAAAGGCTGAAATTCCCCTTATTTGGGGGCAAAAAGGCAGAAATTTCCTTTATTTTGGGGCAAAATTGCAGAAATTTCACTTACTTCAGGGTAATAAGTCAGAATTTTTCCTTATTTTGGGCCAAAAAAGACAGATATTCTCTATATTTTGGGGGAAATAGACAGAAATTCCACTTATTTAGAGGCAAAAAAGCAGAAATTACTTTTATTTTGGAGCAAAAATGAAGAAATTTCCCATTTTTTGGCAAAAAGGTATTCATTCTTCTTATTTTCGGGCAAAAAGGCAGAAATTACCCGTATTTTGGAGCAAAATTACAGAAATTTCCCTAATTGTGTGGCAAAAAAACAGAAATTTTCTATATGTTTGGGCAAAAATACAGAAATTCTCTTTATTTTGGGGAAAAACACAAAAATTCCACTTATTTTGGGGCAAAATTCCAGAAATTTACCTTATTTTGGTGCAAAATTGCAGAAATTTTACTTACTTCAGGTTAATAAGTCAGAATTTTTCCTTATTTTGGGGCAAAAAAGACAGAAATTCCCTTTGTTTTGGGGTAAAAAGACAAAAATTCCACTTATTTAGAGGCAAAAAAGCAGAAATTCCCCTTAATTTGGAGCAAAAATGAAGAAATTTCCCTTTTTTATGGCAAAAAGGTATGCATTCTTCTTATTTTTGTGCAAAAAGGGAGAAATTCCACGGATTTTGGAGCAAAATTACAGAAATTACCCTAATTGTGGGGCAAAAAGGCAGAAATTGCCTATATGTTGGGGCAAAAAAACAGAAATTCTCCTTATTTTGGGGCAAAACTCAGAAATTCCACTTATTTTGGGGCAAAATTCCAGAAATTTCCCTTATTTTGGAGCAAAATTGCAGAAATTTCACTTATTTTGGGGCAAAATTGCAAAATTTCACTTATTTCAGAGTAAAAAAGCAGAAATTTTCTTATTTTGGGGCAAAATGGCAGAAATTCCTAATATTTTGTGGCAAAAATGCAGAAATTCCCCCTATTTTGAGGTAAAAAGGCTGAAATTCCCTTTATTTGAGGGCAAAAGGCAAAAATTTCCCTTATTTTGGGGCAAAATTGCCGAAATTTCACATATTTCAGGGTAATAAGTCAGAAATTTTCCTTATTTTGGGGCAAAAAAGACAGGAATTCCCTTTGTTTTGGGGGAAAAATACAGAAATTCCACTTATTTAGAGGCAAAAAAGCAGAAATTACCCTTTTTGGAGCAAAAATTAAGAAATTTTCTTTTTTCATGGCAAAAAGGTATGCATTCTTCTTATTTTCAAGCAAAAAGGCAGAAATTCCCCGTATTTTGGAGCAAAATTGCAGAAATTCCCCTAATTGTGGGGCAAAAAGGCAGAAATTGCCTATATGTTGGGGCAAAAAAACAGAAATTCTCCTTATTATGGGGCAAAACTCAGAAATTCCACTTATTTTGGGGCAAAATTCCAGAAATTTCCCTTATTTTGGGGCAAAATTGCAGACATTTCACTTATTTTGGGGCAAAATTGCAGAAATTTCACTTATTTCAGGGAAAAAAGCAGAAATTTTCTTATTTTGGGGCAAAAAGGCAGAAATTCCTAATATTTTGTGGCAAAAATGCAGAAATTCCCCTTATTTTAAGGTAAAAAGACTGAAATTCCCCTTATTTGGGGGCAAAAAGGCAGAAATTTCCCTTATTTTGGGGCAAAATTGAAGAAATTTCACTTACTACAGGGTAATAAGTCAGAATTTTTCCTTATTTTAGGGCAAAAAAGACAGAAATTCCCTTTGTTTTGAGGGAAAAAGACAGAAATTTCACTTATTTAGAGGCAAAAAAATAGAAATTCCCTTTATTTTGAAGCAAAATAGAAGAAATTACATTTTTGATGGCAAAAAGGTATGCATTCTTCTTTTTTTCGGGCAAAAAGGCAGAAATTCCCCGTCTTTTGGAGCAAAATTGCTGAAATTCCCCTAATTGTGGGGCAAAAAGGCAGAAATTTCCTATATGTTGGGGCAAAAAGACAGAAATTCTCCTTATTTTGAAGCAAAACTCAGAAATTCCTCTTATTTTGAAGCAAAATTCCAGAAATTTCCCTTATTTTAGGACAAAATTGCAGAAATTTCACTTATTTTGGGGCAAAATTGCTGAAATTTCAATTATTTCAGGGAAAAAAAGCAGAAATTTTCTTATTTTGGGGCAAAAAGGAAGAAATTCCTAATATTTTGTGGCAAAAATGCGGAAATTCCCCTTATTTTGAGGTAAAAAGGCTGAAATTACCCTTATTTGGGGGCAAAAATGCAGAAATTCCCCTTATTTTGAGGTAAAAAGGCTGAAATTCCCCTTATTTGGGGGCAAAAAGGCAGAAATTTCCCTTATTTTGGGGCAAAATTGCAGAAATTTCACTTACTTCAGGGTAATAAGTCAGAATTTTTCCTTATTTTGGGCCAAAAAAGACAGATATTCTCTTTATTTTGGGGGAAATAGACAGAAATTCCACTTATTTAGAGGCAAAAAAGCAGAAATTCCTTTTATTTTGGAGCAAAAATGAAGAAATTTCCCATTTTTTGGCAAAAAGGTATTCATTCTTCTTATTTTCGGGCAAAAAGGCAGAAATTACCCGTATTTTGGAGCAAAATTACAGAAATTTCCCTAATTGTGTGGCAAAAAAACAGAAATTCTCTATATGTTTGGGCAAAAATACAGAAATTCTCTTTATTTTGGGGAAAAAAAACAAAAATTCCACTTATTTTAGGGCAAAATTCCAGAAATTTCCCTTATTTTGGTGCAAAATTGCAGAAATTTTACTTACTTCAGGTTAATAAGTCAGAATTTTTCCTTATTTTGGGGCAAAAAAGACAGAAATTCCCTTTGTTTTGGGGGAAAAAGACAAAAATTCCACTTATTTAGAGGCAAAAAAGCAGAAATTCCCCTTAATTTGGAGCAAAAATGAAGAAATTTCCCTTTTTTATGGCAAAAAGGTATGCATTCTTCTTATTTTCGTGCAAAAAGAGAGAAATTCCACGTATTTTGGAGCAAAATTGCAGAAATTACCCTAATTGTGGGGCAAAAAGGCAGAAATTGCCTATATGTTGGGGCCAAAAAACAGAAATTCTCCTTATTTTGGGGCAAAACTCTGAAATTCCACTTATTTTGGGGCAAAATTCCAGAAATTTCCCTTATTTTGGAGCAAAATTGCAGAAATTTCACTTATTTTGGGGCAAAATTGCAAAATTTCACTTATTTCAGAGTAAAAAAGCAGAAATTTTCTTATTTTGGGGCAAAAAGGCAGAAATTCCTAATATTTTGTGGCAAAAATGCAGAAATTCCCCTTATTTTGAGGTAAAAAGGCTGAAATTCCCTTTATTTGAGGGCAAAAGGCAAAAATTTCCTTTATTTTGGGGCAAAATTGCCGAAATTTCACTTATTTCAGGGTAATAAGTCAGAAATTTTCCTTATTTTGGGGCAAAAAAGACAGGAATTCCCTTTGTTTTGGGGGAAAAAGACAAAAATTCCACTTATTTAGAGGCAAAAAAGCAGAAATTCCCCTGATTTTGGAGCAAAAATGAAGAAATTTCCCTTTTTTATGGCAAAAAGTTATGCATTCTTCTTATTTTCGGGCAAAAAGGCAGAAATTCCCTGTATTTTGGAGCAAAATTGCAGAAATTCCCTTAATTGTGGGACAAAAATGCAGAAATTCTCTATATATTGGGGCAAAAAGACAGAAATTCTCCTTATTTTGTGTCAAAACTCAGAAATTCCACTTATTTTGGGGCAAAATTCCAGAAATTTCCCTTAATTTGGGGCAAAATTGCAGAAATTTCACTTATTTTTGGGCAAAATTGCAGAAATTTCACATATTTTGGGGCAAAATTGCAGAAATTTCACTTATTTCAGAGAAAAAAGACAGAAATTTTCCTTATATGGGGCAAAAAGGCAGAAATTCCGAATTTTTTGTGACAAAAATGCAGAAATTCTCCTTGTTTTGAGGTAAAAAGGCTGAAATTCCCCTTATTTGGAGGCAAAAAGGCAGAAATTTCCCTAATTTTGGGGAAAAATTGCAGAAATTTCAATTACTTCAGGGTAATAATCAGAATTTTTCCTTATTTTGAGGCAAAAAAGACAGAAATTCCCTTTGTCTTGGGGGAAAAAGACAGAAATTCCACTTATTTAAAGGCCAAAAAGCAGAAATTCCCCTTATTTTGGAGCAAAAATGAAGAAATTTCCATTTTTTATGGCAAAAAGTTATGCATTCTTCTTATTTTCGGGGAAAAAGGCAGAAATTCCCCGTATTTTGCAGCAAAATTGCAGAATTTCCCCTAATTGTGGGGCAAAAATGCAGAAAATCTCTATATGTTGGGGCAAAAAGACAGAAATTCTCCTTATTTTGGGGCAAAACTAAGAAATTCCACTTATTTTGGGGCAAAATTTCAGAAATTTTCCTTATTTTGGGGCAAAATTGCAGAAATTTCACTAATTTTGGGGCAAATATGAAGAAATTTTACTTATTTTGTGGCAAAATTGCAGAAATTTCACATACTTTAGGGAAAAAAGGCAAAAATTTTCTTTATTTTGGGGCAAAAAGGCAGAAATTCCTAATATTTTGTGGCAAAAATGCAGAAATTCATCTTATTTCGAGGTAAAAAGGCTGAAATTCCCCTTATTTGGGGGCAAAAAGGCAGAAATTTCCCTTATTTTGGGGCAAATTTGCAGAAATTTCACTTACTTCAGGGTAATAAGTCAGAATTTTTCCTTATTTTGGGGCAAAAAGACAGAAATTCCCTTTGTTTTGGGGAAAAAAACAGAAATTCCACTTATTTAGAGGCAAAAAAGCAGAAATTCCCCTTTTTGGAGCAAAAACTAAGAAATTTCCCTTTTTTATGGCAAAAGGTATGCATTCTTCTTATTTTCGGGCAAAAGGCAGAAATTCCCCGTATTTTGGAGCAAAATTGAAGAAATTCCCCTAATTGTGGAGCCAAAAGGCAGAAATTGCCTATATGTTGGGGCAAAAAGACAGAAATTCTCCTTATTTTGGGGCAAAACTCAGAAATTCCACTTATTTTGGGGCAAAATTCCAGAAATTTCCCTTATTTTGGGGCAAAATCGCAGACATTTCACTTATTTTGGGGCAAAATTGCAGAAATTTCACTTATTTAAGGAAAAAAAAGCAGAAATTTTCTTATTTTGGGGCAAAAAGGCAGAAATTCCTAATATTTTGTGGCATAAATGCAGAAATTCTTTTTATTTTGAGGTAAAAAGGCTGAAATTCCCCTTATTTGGGGGGAATAAGGCAAAAATTTCCTTTATTTTGGGGCAAAATTGCAGAAATTTCACTTATTTAAGGGTTATAAGTCAGAAATTTTCTTTATTTTGGGACAAAAAAGACAGGAATTCCCTTTGCCTTGGGGGAAAAAGACAGAAATTCCACTTATTCAGAGGCAAAAAAGCAGAAATTCCCCTTATTTTGGAGCAAAAATGAAGAAATTTCCCTTTTTTATAGCAAAAAGGTATGCATTCTTCTTATTATCGGGCAAAAAAGCAGAAATTCCCCGTATTTTTGAGCAAAATTGCAGAAACTCCCCTAATTGTGGGGCAAAAATGCAGAAAATCTCTATATGTTGGGGCAAAAAGACCGAAATTCTCTTTGTTTTGGGGCAAAACTCAGAAATTCCACTTATTTTGGGGCAAAATTACAGAAATTTTTCTTTTTTTGTGGCAAAATTGCAGAAATTTCACTTATTTTGGGGCAAATATGCAGAAATTTTACATAATTTGTAACAAAATTGCAGAAATTTCACTTATTTCAGGGAAAAAAGGCAGAAATTTTCCTTATTTTGGGGCAAAAAAGCAGAAATTCCTAATATTTTGTGGCAAAAATGCAGAAATTCCCCTTATTTCGAGGTAAAAAGGCTGAAATTCCCCTTATTTGGGGGCAAAAGGCAGAAATTTCCCTTATTTTGGGGCAACATTGCAGAAATATCACTTACTTCAGGGTAATAAGTCAGAATATTTCCTTATTTTGGGGCAAAAAACACAGAAATTCCCTTTGTTTTGAGGGAAAAAGAAAGAAATTCCACTTATTTAGAGGCAAAAAAGCAGAAATTCCCCTTTTTGGAGCAAAAATGAAGAAATTTTCTTTTTTTATGGCAAAAAGGTATGCATTCTTCTTATTTTCAAGCAAAAAGGCAGAAATTCCCCGTATTTTGGAGCAAAATTGGAGAAATTCCCCTAATTGTGGGGCAAAAAGGCAGAAATTGCCTATATGTTGGGGCAAAAAAACAGAAATTCTCCTTATTTTGGGGCAAAACTCAGAAATTCCACTTATTTTGGGACAAAATTCCAGAAATTTCCCTTATTTTGGGGCAAAATTGCAGACATTTCACTTATTTTGGGGCAAAATTGCAGAAATTTCACTCATTTCAGGGAAAAAAAGAGAAATTTTCTTATTTTGGGGCAAAAAGGCAGAAATTCCTAATATTTTGTGGCAAAATTGCAGAAATTTCACTTATTTAAGGGTAATAAGTCAGAAATTTTCTTTATTTTGGGGAAAAAAGACAGGAATTCCCTTTGTTTTTGGGGATAAAGACAGAAATTCCACTTATTTAAAGGCAAAAAAGCAGAAATTCCCCTTATTTTAGAGCAAAAATGAAGAAATTTCTTTTTTATGGCAAAAATGTATGCATTCTTCTTATTTTCGGACAAAAGGGCAGAAATTCCCCGTATTTTGGAGCAAAATTGCAGAAATTTACAAATTGTGTGGCAAAAAGGCAGAAATTCTCTATATGTTGGGGCAAAAAGACAGAAATTCTTCTTATTTTGGGGAAATACTCAGAAATTCCACTTATTTGGGGGCAAAATTCCAGAAATTTCCCTTATTTTGGGACAAAATTGCAGAAATTTAACATATTTTGGGGCAAAATTGCAGAAATTTCACTTTTTTCAGGGAAAAAAATGAGAAAGTTTTTTATTTTGGGGCAAAAAGGCAGAAATTCCTAATGTTTTGTGGCAATAATGCAGAAATTCTCCTTATTTTGAGATATAAAGGCTGAAATTCCCCTTATTTGGGGGCAAAAATGCAGAAATTCACCATATTTTGAGGTAAAAAGGCTGAAATTCCCCTTATTTGGAGGCAAAAATTCAGAAATTTCCCTTATTTTTTGGCAAAATTGCAGAAATTTCACTTACTTCAGGGTAATAAGTCAGAATTTTTCCTTATTTTGGTGCAAAAACAAAAAAAATCCCTTTGTTTTGGGGGAAAAAGACAGAAATTCCACTTATTTAGAGGCAAAAAAGCAGAAATTCCCCTTATTTTGGAGCAAAAATGAAGAAATTTCCCTTTTTTATGGCAAAAAAGTATGCATTCTTCTTATTTTCGTGCAAAAAGGCAGAAATTCTCCGTATTTTGGAGAAAAATTGCAGAAATTCCTCTAATTGTGAGGCAAAAAGGCAGAAATTGCCTATATGTTGGGTTAAAAAGACAGAAATTCTCATTATTTTGCGGCAAAACTCAGAAATTCCACTTATTTTGGGGCAACATTCCAGAAATTTCCTTTATTTTGGGGAAAAATTGCAGAAATTTCACTTATTTTGGGGCAAAATTGGAGAAATTTCACTTATTTCAGGGAAAAAAGGCAGAAATTTTCCTTATTTTGGGGCAAAAAGGCAGAAATTCCTAATATTTTGTGGCAAAAATGCAGAAATTCCCCTTATTTCGAGGTAAAAAGGCTGAAATTCCCCTTATTTGGGGGCAAAAGGCAGAAATTTCCCTTATTTTGGGGCAACATTGCAGAAATATCACTTACTTCAGGGTAATAAGTCAGAATTTTTCCTTATTTTGGGGCAAAAAACACAGAAATTCCCTTTGTTTTGAGGGAAAAAGAAAGAAATTCCACTTATTTAGAGGCAAAAAAGCAGAAATTCCCCTTTTTAGAGCAAAAATTAAGAAATTTTCTTTTTTTATGGCAAAAAGGTATGCATTCTTCTTATTTTCAAGCAAAAAGGCAGAAATTCCCCGTATTTTGGAGCAAAATTGGAGAAATTCCCCTAATTGTGGGGCAAAAAGGCAGAAATTGCCTATATGTTGGGGCAAAAAAACAGAAATTCTCCTTATTTTGGGGCAAAACTCAGAAATTCCACTTATTTTGGGACAAAATTCCAGAAATTTCCCTTATTTTGGGGCAAAATTGCAGACATTTCACTTATTTTGGGGCAAAATTGCAGAAATTTCACTTATTTCAAGGAAAAAAAGAGAAATTTTCTTATTTTGGGGCAAAAAGGCAGAAATTCCTAATATTTTGTGGCAAAATTGCAGAAATTTCACTTTTTTAAGGGTAATAAGTCAGAAATTTTCTTTATTTTGGGGAAAAAAAGACAGGAATTCCCTTTGTTTTGGGGGATAAAGACAGAAATTCCACTTATTTAAAGGCAAAAAAGCAGAAATTCCCCTTATTTTAGAGCAAAAATGAAGAAATTTCTTTTTTATGGCAAAAATGTATGCATTCTTCTTATTTTCGGACAAAAAGGCAGAAATTCCCCGTATTTTGGAGCAAAATTGCAGAAATTTACAAATTGTGTGGCAAAAAGGCAGAAATTCTCTATATGTTGGGGCAAAAAGACAGAAATTCTTCTTATTTTGGGGAAATACTCAGAAATTCCACTTATTTGGGGGCAAAATTCCAGAAATTTCCCTTATTTTGGGACAAAGTTGCAGAAATTTAACATATTTTGGGGCAAAATTGCAGAAATTTCACTTTTTTCAAGGAAAAAAATGATAAATTTTTTTATTTTGGGGCAAAAAGGCAGAAATTCCTAATGTTTTGTGGCAATAATGCAGAAATTCTCCTTATTTTGAGATATAAAGGCTGAAATTCCCCTTATTTGGGGGCAAAAATGCAGAAATTCACCATATTTTGAGGTAAAAAGGCTGAAATTCCCCTTATTTGGAGGCAAAAATTCAGAAATTTCCCTTATTTTTTGGCAAAATTGCAAAAATTTCACTTACTTCAGGGTAATAAGTCAGAATTTTTCCTTATTTTGGTGCAAAAACAAAAAAATTCCCTTTGTTTTGGGGGAAAAAGACAGAAATTCCACTTATTTAGAGGCAAAAAAGCAGAAATTCCCCTTATTTTGGAGCAAAAATGAAGAAATTTCCCTTTTTTATGGCAAAAAAGTATGCATTCTTCTTATTTTCGTGCAAAAAGGCAGAAATTCTCCATATTTTGGAGAAAAATTGCAGAAATTCCTCTAATTGTGGGGCAAAAAAGCAGAAATTGCCTATATGTTGGGTTAAAAAGACAGAAATTCTCCTTATTTTGCGGCAAAACTCAGAAATTCCACTTATTTTGGGGCAACATTCCAGAAATTTCCTTTATTTTGGGGAAAAATTGCAGAAATTTCACTTATTTTGGGGCAAAATTGGAGAAATTTCACTTATTTCAGGGTAATAAGTCAGAAATTTTCCTTATTTTGGGGCAAAAAAGACAGGAATTTTCTTTGTTTTGGGGGAAAAAGACAGAAATTCCACTTATTTAGAGGCAAAAAATCAGAAATTCCCCTTATTATGGAGCAAAAATGAAGAAATTTCAATTTTTTATGGCAAAAAGGTATGCATTCTTCTTATTTTCGGGCAAAAAGGCAGAAATTCCCCGTATTTTGGAGCAAAATTTCAGAAATTCCCCTAATTGTGGGGCAAAAAGGCAGAAATTCCCTTTAGTTTGGGCAAAAAGACAGAAATTCTCCTTATTTTGGTGCAAAACTCAGAAATTCCACTTATTTTGTGGCAAAATTGCAGAAATTTCCCTTATTTTGGGGCAAAATTGCAGAAATTTCACTTATATTGGGGCAAAAAGGCAGAAATTTCACTTATTTCAGGGAAAAAAAGCAGAAATTTTTTTATTTTGGGGCAAAAAGGCAGAAATTAATAATATTTTGTGGCAAAAATGCAGAAATTCTCCTTATTTTGAGGTAAAAAGGCTGAAATTCCCCTTATTTAGGGGCAAAAAGGCAGAAATTTCCCTTATTTTGGGGCAAAATTGCAGAAACTTCACTTACTTCAGAGTAATAAGTCAGAATTTTTCCTTATTTTGGAGCAAAAAAGACAGAAATTCCCTTTGTTTTGGGGGAAAAAGGCAGAAATTCCCCGTATTTTGGAGCTAAGTTGCAGAAATTCCCCTAATTGTGGTGCAAAAAGGCAGAAATTCTCTATATGTTGGGGAAAAAGACAGAAATTCTTCTTATTTTGGGGCAAAACTCAGAAATTCCACTTATTTTGGGGCAAAATTGCAGAAATTTCACTTATTTCAGGGAAAAAAAGCAGAAATTTTCTTATTTTGGGCCAAAAAGGCAGAAATTCCTAATATTTTGTGGCAAAAATGCATAAATTCCCCTTATTTTGAGGTTAAAAATGCTGAAATTCCCCTTAATAGGGGGTAAATATGCAGAAATTCCCCTAAATTGAGGTAAAATGGCTAAAATTCCACTCATTTAGGAAACAAAAACGCAGAAAATTCCCTTATTTTGGGGCAAAATTGCAGAAATTTCACTTACTTCAGGGTAGTAAGTCAGAATTTTTTCTTATTTTATGTCAAAAAAGACAGAAGTTCCCTTTGTTTTGGGGGGAAAAAGACAGAAATTCCACTTACTTAGAGGCAAAAAAACAGAAATTCCCCTTATTTTGGAACAAAAATGAAGAAATTTCCTTTTTTGATGGCAAAAAGGTATGCATTCTTCTTATTTTCGGGCAAAAAGGCAGAAATTCCCCGTATTTTGGAGCAAAAAAGCAGAAATTCCCCTAATTGTGGGGCAAAAAGGCAGAAATTCCCTATATGTTGGGGCAAAAAGACAGAAATTCATCTTATTTTGGGGCAAAACTCAGAAATTCCACTTATTTTGGGGCAAAATTCCAGAAATTTCCTTTATTTTAGGACAAAATTGCAGAAATTTCACTTATTTTGGGGCAAAATTGCAGAAATTTCACATATTTCAGGGAAAAAAAGCAGAAATTTTTTTATTTTGGGGCAAAAATGCAAATTCCTAATATTTTGTGGCAAAAATGCGGAAATTCCCCTTATTTTGAGGTAAAAAGGCTGAAATTCCCCTTATTTGGGGGCAAAAATGCACAAATTCCCTTTATTTTGAGGTAAAAAGGCTGAAATTCCCGTTATTTGGGGGCAAAAAGGCAGAAAGTTCCCTTATTTTGGGGCAAAATTGCAGAAATTTCACTTACTTCAAGGTAATAAATCAGAATTTTTCCTTATTTTGGGGCAAAAAAGACAGAAATTCCCTTTGTTTTGGGGGAAAAAGACAGAAATTCCACTTATTTAGAGGCAAAAAAGCAGAAATTCCTTTTATTATAGAGCAAAAATGAAGAAATTTCCCATTTTTATGGCAAAAAGGTATGCATTCTTCTTATTTTCGGGCAAAAAGGCAGAAATACCCTTTATTTTGGAGCAAAATTGCAGAAATTCCCCTAATTGTGGGGCAAAAAGGCACAAATTGCCTATATGTTGGGGCAAAAAAACAGAAATTCTCTTTATTTTGGGGCAAAACTCAGAAATTCCACTTATTTTGGGGCAAAATTCCAGAAATTTCCCTTATTTTGGGGCAAAATTGCAGAAATTCCACTTATTTTGGGGCAAAATTCCAGAAATTTCCCTTATTTTGGGGCAAAATTGCTGAAATTTCACTTATTTTGGGGCAAAATTGC
Source organism: Micromys minutus (assembly GCF_963924665.1). Classification (NCBI taxonomy): domain Eukaryota; kingdom Metazoa; phylum Chordata; class Mammalia; order Rodentia; family Muridae; genus Micromys; species Micromys minutus. The sequence continues at coordinate 17,245 of NW_027667280.1, read as the reverse complement.
AGAAATTTCCCTTATTTTGGGGCAAAATTGCAGACATTTCACTTATTTTGGGGCAAAATTGCAGAAATTTCACTTATTTAAGGAAAAAAAAGCAGAAATTTTCCTTATTTTGGGGCAAAAAATACAGGAATTCCCTATGTTTTGGGGGAAAAAAAACAAAAATTTCATTTATTTAAAGGTAAAAAAGCAGACATTCCCCTTATTTTGGAGCAAAAATGAAGAAATTTCCCTTTTTTATGGCAAAAAGTTATGCATTCTTCTTATTTTCGGGCAAAAAGGCAAAAATTCCCCGTATTTTGGAGCAAAATTGCAGAAATTCCCCTTATTGTGAGGCAAAAAGGCAGAAGTTCTTTTTATGTTGAGGCAAATACAGAAATTCTCCTTATTTTGGGGCAAAACTCAGAAATTCCACTTATTTTGGGGCAAAATTCCAGAAATTTCCCTTATTTTGGGGCAAAATTGCAGAAATTTCAGTTATTTTGGGCTAAAATTGCAGAACTTTCACTTATTTTGGGGCAAAATTTCAGAAATTTCACTTATTTCAGAGAAAAAAGGCAGAAATTCTCCTTATTTTGGGGCAAAAATGCAGAAATTCCTAATATTTTGTGGCAAAAATTCAGAAATTCCTCTTATTTTAGGTAAAAAGGCTGAAATTCCCCTTATTTGGGGGCAAAAAGTCAGAAATTTCCCTTATTTTGGGGCAAAATTGCAGAAATTTTACTTAGTTCAGGGTAATAAGACAGAATTTTTCCTTATTTTGGGGCAAAAAAGACAGAAATTCCCTTTGTTTTGGGAAAAAAAGACAGAAATTCCACATATTTATAGGCAAAAAAGCAAAAATTCTTGTTATTTTGGAGCAAAAATGAAGAAATTTCCCTTTTTTATGGCAAAAAGGTATGCATTCTTCTTATTTTTGGGCAAAAAGGCAGAAATTCTCCGTATTTTGGAGCAAAATTGCAGAAATTCCCCTAATTCTGAGGCAAAAAGGCAGAAATTGCCTATATATTGGGGCAAAAAGACAGAAATTCTCCTTATTTTGGGGCAAAACTCAGAAATTCCACTTATTTTGGGGAAAAATTTCAGAAATTTCCCTTATTTTGTGGCAAAATTGAAGAAATTTCACTTATTTTAGGGCAAAATTGCAAAATTTCACTTATTTCAGAGAAAAAAAGCAGAAATTTTCTTATTTTGGGTCAAAAAGGCAGAAATTCCTAATATTTTGTGGCAAAAATGCAGAAATTCCCCTTATTTTGAGGTAAAAAGGCTGAAATTCCCTTTATTTGGGGGCAAAAAGGCAAAAATTTCCTTTATTTTGGGGCAAAATTGCAGAAATTTCACTTATTTCAGGGTAAGAAGTCAGAAATTTTCCTTATTTTGGGGCAAAAAAGACAGAAATTCGCTTTGTTTTGAGGGAAAAAGACAGAAATTCCACTTATTTAGAGGCAAAAAAGCAGAAATTCCCTTTATTTTGGAGCAAAAATGAAGAAATTTCTTTTTTTTATGGCAAAAAGTTATGCATTCTTCTTATTTTCGGGCAAAAAGGCAGAAATTCCCCGTATTTTGGAGCAAAATTGCAGAAATTCCTTTAATTGTGGGACAAAAATGCAGAAATTCTCTATATATTGGGGCAAAAAGACAGAAATTCTCCTTATTTTGTTTCAAAACTCAGAAATTCCACTTATTTTGGGGCAAAATTCCAGAAATTTCCCTTAATTTGGGGCAAAATTGCAGAAATTTCACTTATTTTTGGGCAAAATTGCAGAAATTTCACTTATTTTGTGGCAAAATTGCAGAAATTTCACTTATTTCAGGGAAAAAAGACAGAAATTTTTCTTATTTTGGGGCAAAATGGCAGAAATTCCTAATATTTTGTGACAAAAATGCAGAAATTCTCCTTATTTTGAGGTAAAATGGCTAAAATTCCACTCATTTTGGAAACAAAAACGCAGAAAATTCCCTTATTTTGGGGCAAAATTGCAGAAATTTCACTTACTTCAGGGTAGTAAGTCAGAATTTTTTCTTATTTTATGTCAAAAAAGACAGAAGTTCCCTTTGTTTTGGGGGGAAAAAGACAGAAATTCCACTTACTTAGAGGCAAAAAAACAGAAATTCCCCTTATTTTGGAACAAAAATGAAGAAATTTCCTTTTTTGATGGCAAAAAGGTATGCATTCTTCTTATTTTCGGGCAAAAAGGCAGAAATTCCCTGTATTTTGGAGCAAAAAAGCAGAAATTCCCCTAATTGTGGGGCAAAAAGGCAGAAATTCCCTATATGTTGGGGCAAAAAGACAGAAATTCATCTTATTTTGGGGCAAAACTCAGAAATTCCACTTATTTTGGGGCAAAATTCCAGAAATTTCCTTTATTTTAGGACAAAATTGCAGAAATTTCACTTATTTTGGGGCAAAATTGCAGAAATTTCACATATTTCAGGGAAAAAAAGCAGAAATTTTTTTATTTTGGGGCAAAAATGCAAATTCCTAATATTTTGTGGCAAAAATGCGGAAATTCCCCTTATTTTGAGGTAAAAAGGCTGAAATTCCCCTTATTTGGGGGCAAAAATGCACAAATTCCCTTTATTTTGAGGTAAAAAGGCTGAAATTCCCGTTATTTGGGGGCAAAAAGGCAGAAAGTTCCCTTATTTTGGGGCAAAATTGCAGAAATTTCACTTACTTCAAGGTAATAAATCAGAATTTTTCCTTATTTTGGGGCAAAAAAGACAGAAATTCCCTTTGTTTTGGGGGAAAAAGACAGAAATTCCACTTATTTAGAGGCAAAAAAGCAGAAATTCCTTTTATTATAGAGCAAAAATGAAGAAATTTCCCATTTTTATGGCAAAAAGGTATGCATTCTTCTTATTTTCGGGCAAAAAGGCAGAAATACCCTTTATTTTGGAGCAAAATTGCAGAAATTCCCCTAATTGTGGGGCAAAAAGGCACAAATTGCCTATATGTTGGGGCAAAAAAACAGAAATTCTCTTTATTTTGGGGCAAAACTCAGAAATTCCACTTATTTTGGGGCAAAATTCCAGAAATTTCCCTTATTTTGGGGCAAAATTGCAGAAATTCCACTTATTTTGGGGCAAAATTCCAGAAATTTCCCTTATTTTGGGGCAAAATTGCTGAAATTTCACTTATTTTGGGGCAAAATTGCAGAAATTTCCCTTATTTTGGGGCAAAATTGCAGACATTTCACTTATTTTGGGGCAAAATTGCAGAAATTTCACTTATTTAAGGAAAAAAAAGCAGAAATTTTCCTTATTTTGGGGCAAAAAATACAGGAATTCCCTATGTTTTGGGGGAAAAAAAACAAAAATTTCATTTATTTAAAGGTAAAAAAGCAGACATTCCCCTTATTTTGGAGCAAAAATGAAGAAATTTCCCTTTTTTATGGCAAAAAGTTATGCATTCTTCTTATTTCGGGCAAAAAGGCAAAAATTCCCCGTATTTTGGAGCAAAATTGCAGAAATTCCCCTTATTGTGGGGCAAAAAGGCAGAAATTCTTTATATGTTGAGGCAAATACAGAAATTCTCCTTATTTTGGGGCAAAACTCAGAAATTCCACTTATTTTGGGGCAAAATTCCAGAAATTTCCCTTATTTTGGGGCAAAATTGCAGAAATTTCACTTATTTTGGGCTAAAATTGCAGAACTTTCACTTATTTTGGGGCAAAATTTCAGAAATTTCACTTATTTCAGAGAAAAAAGGCAGAAATTCTCCTTATTTTGGGGCAAAAATGCAGAAATTCCTAATATTTTGTGGCAAAAATTCAGAAATTCCTCTTATTTTAGGTAAAAAGGCTGAAATTCCCCTTATTTGGGGGCAAAAAGTCAGAAATTTCCCTTATTTTGGGGCAAAATTGCAGAAATTTTACTTAGTTCAGGGTAATAAGACAGAATTTTTCCTTATTTTGGGGCAAAAAAGACAGAAATTCCCTTTGTTTTGGGGAAAAAAGACAGAAATTCCACATATTTATAGGCAAAAAAGCAAAAATTCTTGTTATTTTGGAGCAAAAATGAAGAAATTTCCCTTTTTTATGGCAAAAAGGTATGCATTCTTCTTATTTTTGGGCAAAAAGGCAGAAATTCTCCGTATTTTGGAGCAAAATTGCAGAAATTCCCCTAATTGTGAGGCAAAAAGGCAGAAATTGCCTATATATTGGGGCAAAAAGACAGAAATTCTCCTTATTTTGGGGCAAAACTCAGAAATTCCACTTATTTTGGGGAAAAATTTCAGAAATTTCCCTTATTTTGTGGCAAAATTGAAGAAATTTCACTTATTTTAGGGCAAAATTGCAAAATTTCACTTATTTCAGAGAAAAAAAGCAGAAATTTTCTTATTTTGGGTCAAAAAGGCAGAAATTCCTAATATTTTGTGGCAAAAATGCAGAAATTCCCCTTATTTTGAGGTAAAAAGGCTGAAATTCCCTTTATTTGGGGGCAAAAAGGCAAAAATTTCCTTTATTTTGGGGCAAAATTGCAGAAATTTCACTTATTTCAGGGTAAGAAGTCAGAAATTTTCCTTATTTTGGGGCAAAAAAGACAGAAATTCGCTTTGTTTTGAGGGAAAAAGACAGAAATTCCACTTATTTAGAGGCAAAAAAGCAGAAATTCCCTTTATTTTGGAGCAAAAATGAAGAAATTTCTTTTTTTTATGGCAAAAAGTTATGCATTCTTCTTATTTTCGGGCAAAAAGGCAGAAATTCCCCGTATTTTGGAGCAAAATTGCAGAAATTCCTTTAATTGTGGGACAAAAATGCAGAAATTCTCTATATATTGGGGCAAAAAGACAGAAATTCTCCTTATTTTGTTTCAAAACTCAGAAATTCCACTTATTTTGGGGCAAAATTCCAGAAATTTCCCTTAATTTGGGGCAAAATTGCAGAAATTTCACTTATTTTTGGGCAAAATTGCAGAAATTTCACTTATTTTGTGGCAAAATTGCAGAAATTTCACTTATTTCAGGGAAAAAAGACAGAAATTTTTCTTATTTTGGGGCAAAATGGCAGAAATTCCTAATATTTTGTGACAAAAATGCAGAAATTCTCCTTATTTTGAGGTAAAAAGGCTGAAATTCCCCTTATTTGGAGGCAAAAAGGCAGAAATTTCCCTATTTTGCGGCAAAATTGCAGAAATTTCACTTACTTCAGGGTAATAAGTCAGAATTTTTCCTTATTTTGGGGCAAAAAAGACAGAAATTACCTTTGTCTTGGGGGAAAAAGACAGAAATTCCACTTATTTAAAGGCCAAAAAGCAGAAACTCCCCTTATTTTGGAGCAAAAATGAAGAAATTTCCCTTTTTTATGGCAAAAAGTTATGCATTCTTCTTATTTTCGGGCAAAAAGGCAGAAATTCCCCGTATTTTGGATCATAATTGCAGAAATTCCCCTAATTGTGGGGCAAAAATGCAGAAAATCTCTATATGTTGGGGCAAAAAGACAGAAATTCTCTTTATTTTGGGGCAAAACTAAGAAATTCCACTTATTTTGGGGCAAAATTCCAGAAATTTCCCTTATTTTGGGGCAAAATTGCAGAAATTTCACTTATTTTGGGGCAAATATGCAGAAATTTTACATATTTTGTAACAAAATTGCAGAAATTTCACTTATTTCAGGGAAAAAAGGCAGAAATTTTCCTTATTTTGGGGCAAAATGGCAGAAATTCCTAATATTTTGTGGCAAAAATGCAGAAATTCCCCTTATTTCGAGGTAAAAAGGCTGAAATTCCCCTTATTTGGGGGCAAAAGTCAAAAATTTCCCTTATTTTGGGGCAAAATTGCAGAAATATCACTTACTTCAGGGTAATAAGTCAGAATTTTTCCTTATTTTGGGGCAAAAAAGACAGAAATTCCCTTTGTTTTGAGGGAAAAAGAAAGAAATTCCACTTATTTAGAGGCAAAAAAGCAGAAATTCCCCTTTTTGGAGCAAAAATGAAGAAATTTTCTTTTTTTATGGCAAAAAGGTATGCATTCTTCTTATTTTCAAGCAAAAAGGCAGAAATTCCCCGTATTTTGGAGCAAAATTGCAGAAATTCCCCTAATTGTGGGGCAAAAAGGCAGAAATTGCCTATATGTTGGGGCAAAAAAACAGAAATTCTCCTTACTTTGGGGCAAAACTCAGAAATTCCACTTATTTTGGGGCAAAATTCCAGAAATTTCCCTTATTTTGGGGCAAAATTGCAGACATTTCACTTATTTTGGGGCAAAATTGCAGAAATTTCACTTATTTCAGGGAAAAAAACAGAAATTTTCTTATTTTGGGGCAAAAAGGCAGAAATTCCTAATATTTTGTGGCAAAAATGCAGAAATTCCCCTTATTTTAAGGTAAAAAGGCTGAAATTCCCCTTATTTTGGGGCAATAAGGCAAAAATTTCCTTTATTTTCGGGCAAAATTGCAGAAATTTCACTTATTTAAGGGTAATAAGTCAGATATTTTCTTTATTTTGGGGCAAAAAAGACAGGAATTCCCTTTGTTTTGGGGGATAAACACAGAAATTCCACTTATTTAGAGGCAAAAAAGCAGAAATTCCCCTTATTTTAGAGCAAAAATGAAGAAATTTCTTTTTTATGGCAAAAATGTATGCATTCTTCTTATTTTCGAACAAAAAGGCAGAAATTCCCCGTATTTTGGAGCAAAATTGCAGAAATTCCCCTAATTGTGGGGCAAAGAGGCAGAAATTCTCTATATGTTGGGGCAAAAAGACAGAAATTCTTCTTATTTTGGGGAAATACTCAGAAATTCCACTTATTTGGGGGCAAAATTCCAGATATTTCCCTTATTTTGGGACAAAATTGCAGAAATTTAACATATTTTGGGGCAAAATTGCAGAAATTTCACTTTTTTCAGGGAAAAAAATGAGAAATTTTTATATTTTGGGGCAAAAAGGCAGAAATTCCTAATGTTTTGTGGCAATAATGCAGAAATTCCCCTTATTTTGAGATATAAAGGCTGAAATTCCCCTTATTTGGGGGCAAAAATGCAGAAATTCACCATATTTTGAGGTAAAAAGGCTGAAATTCCCCTTATATGGAGGCAAAAAGGCAGAAATTTCCCTTATTTTTTGGCAAAATTGCAGAAATTTCACTTACTTCAGGGTAATAAGTCAGAATTTTTCCTTATTTTGGTGCAAAAATACAAAAATTCCCTTTGTTTTGGGGGAAAAAGACAGAAATTCCACTTATTTAGAGGCAAAAAAGCAGAAATTCCTTTTATTTTGGAGCAAAAATAAAGAAATTTCCTTTTTATGGCAAAAAGGTATGCATTCTTCTTATTTTCGGGCAAAAAGGCAGAAATTCCCCGTATTTTGGAGCAAAATTGCAAAAATTCCCGTAACTGTGGGGCAAAAAGGCAGAAATTCTCTATATGCTGGGGCAAAAAAACAGAAATTCTCCTTATTTTGGGCCAAACTCAGAAATTTCACTTATTTTGGGGCAAAATGGCAGAAATTTCACTTATTTCAGAGAATAAAGATAGAAATTTTCCTTATTTTGGGGCAAAAAGGCAGAAATTCCTAATATTTTGTGACAAAAATGCAGAAATTCCCCTTATTTTGAGGTAAAAAGGCTAAAATTCTCCTTATATGGGGGCAAAAAGGCACTAATTTCCCTAATTTTGGGGCAAGATTGCAGAAATTTCACTTATTTCAGGGTAATAAGTCAGAATTTTTTCTTATTTTGGGGCAAAAAAGACAGAAATTCCCTTTGTTTTGGGGAAAAAAGACAGAAATTCCACTTATTTAGAGGCAAAAAAGCAGAAATTCCCCTTATTTTGGAGCAAAAATGAAGAAATTTCCCTTTTTTATGGCAAAAAAGTATGCATTCTTATTATTTTCGTGCAAAAAGGCAGAAATTCTCCGTATTTTGGAGCAAAATTGCAGAAATTTCTCTAATTGTGGGGCAAAAAGGCAGAAATTGCCTATATGTTGGGCTAAAAAGACAGAAATTCTCCTTATTTTGCGGCAAAACTCAGAAATTCCACTTATTTTGGAGCAAAATTCCAGAAATTTCCCTTATTTTGGGGCAAAATTGCAGAAATTTCACTTACTTCAGGGTAATAAGTCAGAATTTTTCTTTATTTTGGTGCAAAAATACAAAAATTCCCTTTGTTTTGGGGGAAAAAGACAGAAATTCCACTTATTTAGAGGCAAAAATGCAGAAATTCCCCTTATTATGGAGCAAAAATGAAGAAATTTCTCTTTTTTATGGCAAAAAGTTATGCATTCTTCTTATTTTCAGGCAAAAAGGGAGATATCCCCCGTATTTTGGAGCAAAATTGAAGAAATTCTCCTAAATGTTGGGCAAAGAGGCAGAAATTGCCTATATGTTGGGGCAAAAAGACAGAAATTCTCCTTATTTTGGGGCAAAATTCCAGAAATTACCTTATTTTGGGGCAAAATTGCAGAAATTTCACTTATTTTGGGGCAAAATTGCAGAAATTTCACATTTTTTGGGGCAAAATTGCAGAAATTTCACTTATTTCAGAGAAAAAAGGCAGAAATTTTCCTTATTTTGGGGCAAAAAGCAGATATTCCTAATATTTTGTGGCAAAAATGCAAAAATTCCCCGTATTTTGAAGTAAAAAGGCTGAAATTCGCATTATTTTGGGGCAAAAAGGCAGAAATTTCCCTAATTTTGGAGCAAAAGTGCAGGAATTTCACTTACTTCAGGGTAATAAGTCAGAATTTTTCCTTATTTTGGGGCAAAGAAGACAGAAATTCCCTTTGTTTTGGGAGAAAAAGACAAAAATTCCACTTATTTAGAGGCAAAAAAAGCAGAAATTCCCCTTATTTTGGAGCAAAAATGAAGGAATTTCCCTTTTTTATGGCAAAAAGGTATGCATTCTTCTTATTTTCGGACAAAAAGGCAGAAATTCTCGGTATTTTTGAGCAAAATTGCAGAAATTCCCCTAATTGTGGTGCAAAAATGCAGAAAATCTCTATATGTTGGGGCAAAATGACAGAAATTCTCTTTTTTGGGGGGCAAAACTCAGAAATTCCACTTATTTTGTGGCAAAATTGCAGAAATTTCCCTTATTTTGGGGAAAAATTGCAGAAATTTCACTTATTTTGGGGCAAAAAGGCAGAAATTTCACTTATTTCAGGGAAAAAAGGCAGAAATTTTCCTTATTTTGTGCAAAAAGGCAGAAATTCCTAATATTTTGTGGTAAAAATGCAGAAATTCCCCCTATTTTGAGGTAAAAAGACTGAATTTCCACTTATTTGGGGGCAAAAAGGCAGAAATTTCCCTTATTTTGGGGCAAAATTGAAGAAATTTCACTTACTGCAGAGTAAGAAGTCAGAATTTTTCCTTATTTTAGGGCAAAAAATACAGAAATATCCTTTGTTTTGAGGGAAAAAACAGAAATTCCACTTATTTAGAGGCAAAAAAATAGAAATTCCCTTTATTTTGAAGCAAAATAGAAGAAATTACATTATTGATGGCAAAAAGGTATGCATTCTTCTTATTTTCGGGCAAAAAGGCAGAAATTCCCCGTCTTTTGAAGCAAAATTGCTGAAATTCCCCTAATTGTGGGGCAAAAAGGCAAAAATTTCCTATAAGTTGGGGCAAAAAGACAGAAATTCTCCTTATTTTGAAGGAAATCTCAGAAATTCCTCTTATTTTGAAGCAAAATTCCAGAAATTTCCCTTATTTTAGGACAAAATTGCAGAAATTTCACTTATTTTGGGGCAAAATTGCAGAAATTTCACTTATTTCAGGGAAAAAAAGGAGAAATTTTCTTATTTTGGGGCAAAAAGGCAGAAATTCCTAATATTTTGTGGCAAAAATGCAGAAATTCCCTTTATTTCGAGGTAAAAAGGCTGAAATTCCCCTTATTTGGGGGCAAAAGGCAGAAATTTCCCTTATTTTGGGGCAAAATTGCAGAAATATCACTTACTTCAGGGTAATAAGTCAGAATTTTTCCTTATTTTGGGGCAAAAAACACAGAAATTCCCTTTGTTTTGAGGGAAAAAGAAAGAAATTCCACTTATTTAGAGGCAAAAAAGCAGAAATTCCCCTTTTTGGAGCAAAAATGAAGAAATTTTCTTTTTTCATGGCAAAAAGGTATGCATTCTTCTTATTTTCAAGCAAAAAGGCAGAAATTCCCCGTATTTTGGAGCAAAATTGCAGAAAATCCCCTAATTGTGGGGCAAAAAGGCAGAAATTGCCTATATGTTGGGGCAAAAAAACAGAAATTCTCCTTATTTTGGGGCAAAACTCAGAAATTCCACTTATTTTGGGGCAAAATTCCAGAAATTTCCCTTATTTTGGGGCAAAATTGCAGACATTTCACTTATTTTGGGGCAAAATTGCAGAAATTTCACTTATTTCAGGGAAAAAAAGCAGAAATTTTCTTATTTTGGGGCAAAAAGCCAGAAATTCCTAATATTTTGTGGCAAAAATGCAGAAATTCCCCTTATTTTAAGGTAAAAAGACTGAAATTCCCCTTATTTGGGGGCAAAAAGGCAGAAATTTCCCTTATTTTGGGGAAAAATTGAAGAAATTTCACTTACTACAGGGTAATTAGTCAGAATTTTTCCTTATTTTAGGGCAAAAAAGACAGAAATTCCCTTTGTTTTGAGGGAAAAAGACAGAAATTCCACTTATTTAGAGGCAAAAAAATAGAAATTCCCTTTATTTTGAAGCAAAATAGAAGAAATTACATTTTTGATGGCAAAAAGGTATGCATTCTTCTTATTTTCGGGCAAAAAGGCAGAAATTCCCCGTCTTTTGGAGCAAAATTGCTGAAATTCCCCTAATTGTGGGGCAAAAAGGCAGAAATTTCCTATATGTTGGGGCAAAAAGACAGAAATTCTCCTTATTTTGAAGCAAAACTCAGAAATTCCTCTTATTTTGAAGCAAAGTTCCAGTAATTTCCCTTATTTTAGGACAAAATTGCAGAAATTTCACTTATTTTGGGGCAAAATTGCAAAAATTTCAATTATTTCAGGAAAAAAAAGCAGAAATTTTCTTATTTTGGTGCAAAAAGGAAGAAATTCCTAATATTTTGTGGCAAAAATGCGGAAATTCCCCTTATTTTGAGGTAAAAAGGCTGAAATTCCCCTTATTTGGGGGCAAAAATGCAGAAATTCCCCTTATTTTGAGGTAAAAAGGCTGAAATTCCCCTTATTTGGGGGCAAAAAGGCAGAAATTTCCCTTATTTTGGGGCAAAATTGCAGAAATTTCACTTACTTCAGGGTAATAAGTCAGAATTTTTCCTTATTTTGGGGCAAAAAAGACAGATATTCTCTTTATTTTGGGGGAAATAGACAGAAATTCCACTTATTTAGAGGCAAAAAAGCAGAAATTCCTTTGATTTTGGAGCAAAAATGAAGAAATTTCCCATTTTTTGGCAAAAAGGTATTCATTCTTCTTTTTTTCGGGCAAAAAGGATGAAATTACCCGTATTTTGGAGCAAAATTACAGAAATTTCCTTAATTGTGTGGCAAAAAAACAGAAATTCTCTATAAGTTTGGGCAAAAATACAGAAATTCTCTTTATTTTGGGGAAAAACAAAAAAATTCCACTTATTTTGGGGCAAAATTCCAGAAATTTACCTTATTTTGGTGCAAAATTGCAGAAATTTTACTTACTTCAGGTTAATAAGTCAGAATTTTTCCTTATTTTGGGGCAAAAAAGACAGAAATTCCCTTTGTTTTGGGGGAAAAAGACAAAAATTCCACTTATTTAGAGGCAAAAAAGCAGAAATTCCCCTTAATTTGGAGCAAAAATGAAGAAATTTCCCTTTTTTATGGCAAAAAGGTATGCATTCTTCTTATTTTCGTGCAAAAAGGGAGAAATTCCACGGATTTTGGAGCAAAATTGCAGAAATTACCCTAATTGTGGGGCAAAAAGGCAGAAATTGCCTATATGTTGGGGCAAAACAACAGAAATTCTCCTTATTTTGGGGCAAAACTCAGAAATTCCACTTATTTTGGGGCAAAATTCCAGAAATTTTCCTTATTTTGGGGCAAAGTTGCAAAATTTCACTTATTTCAGAGTAAAAAAGCAGAAATTTTCTTATTTTGGAGCAAAAAGGCAGAAATTCCTAATATTTTGTGGCAAAAATGCAGAAATTCCCCTTATTTTGAGGTAAAAAGGCTGAAATTCCCTTTATTTGAGGGCAAAAGGCAAAAATTTCCTTTATTTTGGGGCAAAATTGCAGAAATTTCACTTATTTCAGGGTAATAAGTCAGAAATTTTCCTTATTTTGGGGCAAAAAAGACAGGAATTCCCTTTGTTTTGGGGGAAAAAGACAGAAATTCCACTTATTTAGAGGCAAAAAAGCAGAAATTCCCCTGATTTTGGAGCAAAAATGAAGAAATTTCCCTTTTTTATGGCAAAAAGTTATGCATTCTTCTTATTTTCGGGCAAAAAGGCAGAAATTCCCTGTATTTTGGAGCAAAATTGCAGAAATTCCCTTAATTGTAGGACAAAAATGCAGAAATTCTCTATATATTGGGGCAAAAAGACAGAAATTCTCCTTATTTTGTGTCAAAACTCAGAAATTCCACTTATTTTGGGGCAAAATTCCAGAAATTTCCCTAAATTTGGGGCAAAATTGCAGAAATTTCACTTATTTTTGGGCAAAATTGCAGAAATTTCACTTATTTTGGGGCAAAATTGCAGAAATTTCACTTATTTCAGAGAAAAAAGACAGAAATTTTCCTTATATGGGGCAAAAAGGCAGAAATTCCTAATTTTTTTGTGACAAAAATGCAGAAATTCTCCTTGTTTTGAGGTAAAAAGGCTGAAATTCCCCTTATTTGGAGGCAAAAAGGCAGAAATTTTCCTAATTTTGGGGAAAAATTGCAGAAATTTCACTTACTTCAGGGTAATAAGTCAGAATTTTTCCTTATTTTGAGGCAAAAAAGACAGAAATTCCCTTTGTCTTGGGGGAAAAAGACAGAAATTCCACTTATTTAAAGGCCAAAAAACAGAAATTCCCCTTATTTTGGAGCAAAAATGAAGAAATTTCCATTTTTTATGGCAAAAAGTTATGCATTCTTCTTATTATCGGGGAAAAAGGCAGAAATTCCCCGTATTTTGGAGCAAAATTGCAGAATTTCCCCTAATTGTGGGGCAAAAATGCAGAAAATCTCTATATGTTGGGGCAAAAAGAAAGAAATTCTCCTTATTTTGGGGCAAAACTAAGAAATTCCACTTATTTTGGGGCAAAATTCCAGAAATTTTCCTTATTTTGGGGCAAAATTGCAGAAATTTCACTTATTTTGGGGCAAATATGAAGAAATTTTACTTATTTTGTGGCAAAATTGCAGAAATTTCACATATTTTAGGGAAAAAAGGCAGAAATTTTCTTTATTTTGGGGCAAAAAGGCAGAAATTCCTAATATTTTGTGGCAAAAATGCAGAAATTCCCCTTATTTCGAGGTAAAAAGGCTGAAATTCCCCTTATTTGGGGGCAAAAAGGCAGAAATTTCCCTTATTTTGGGGCAAATTTGCAGAAATTTCACTTACTTCAGGGTAATAAGTCAGAATTTTTCCTTATTTTGGGGCAAAAAGACAGAAATTCCCTTTGTTTTGGGGAAAAAAAACAGAAATTCCACTTATTTAGAGGCAAAAAAGCAGAAATTCCCCTTTTTGGAGCAAAAATGAAGCAATTTTCTTTTTTCATGGCAAAAAGGTATGCATTCTTCTTATTTTCAAGCAAAAAGGCAGAAATTCCCCGTATTTTGGAGCAAAATTGCAGAAATTCCCCTAATTGTGGGGCAAAAATGCAGAAATTGCCTATATCTTGGGGCAAAAAAACAGAAATTCTCCTTATTTTGGGGCAAAACTCAGAAATTCCACTTATTTTGGGGCAAAATTCTAGAAATTTACCTTATTTTGGGGCAAAATTGCAGACATTTCACTTATTTTGGGGCAAAATTGCAGAAATTTCACTTATTTCAGGGAAAAAAAGCAGAAATTTTCTTATTTTGGGGCAAAAAGGCAGAAATTCCTAATATTTTGTGGCATAAATGCAGAAATTCCCTATATTTTGAGGTAAAAAGGCTGAAATTCTCCTTATTTGGGGGCAATAAGGCAAAAATTTCCTTTATTTTGGGGCAAAATTGCAGAAATTTTACTTATTTAAGGGTTATAAGTCAGAAATTTTCTTTATTTTGGGACAAAAAAGACAGGAATTCCCTTTGCCTTGGGGGAAAAAGACAGAAATTCCACTTATTCAGAGGCAAAAAAGCAGAAATTCCCCTTATTTTGGAGCAAAAATGAAGAAATTTCCCTTTTTTATGGCAAAAAGGTATGCATTCTTCTTATTATCGGGCAAAAAAGCAGAAATTCCCCGTATTTTTGAGCAAAATTGCAGAAATTCCCCTAATTGTGGGGCAAAAATGCAGAAAATCTCTATATGTTGGGGCCAAAAGACCGAAATTCTCTTTATTTTGGGGCAAAACTCAGAAATTCCACTTATTTTGGGGCAAAATTACAGAAATTTTCCTTTTTTGGGGGCAAAATTGCAGAAATTTCACTTATTTTGGGGCAAATATGCAGAAATTTTACATATTTTGTAACAAAATTGCAGAAATTTCACTTATTTCAGGGGAAAAAGGCAGAAATTTTCCTTATTTTGGAGCAAAATGGCAGAAATTCCTAATATTTTGTGGCAAAAATGCAGAAATTCCCTTTATTTCGAGGTAAAAAGGCTGAAATTCCCCTTATTTGGGGGCAAAAGGCAGAAATTTCCCTTATTTTGGGGCAAAATTGCAGAAATATCACTTACTTCAGGGTAATAAGTCAGAATTTTTCCTTATTTTGGGGCAAAAAACACAGAAATTCCCTTTGTTTTGAGGGAAAAAGAAAGAAATTCCACTTATTTAGAGGCAAAAAAGCAGAAATTCTCCTTTTTGGAGCAAAAATGAAGAAATTTTCTTTTTTCATGGCAAAAAGGTATGCATTCTTCTTATTTTCAAGCAAAAAGGCAGAAATTCCCCGTATTTTGGAGCAAAATTGCAGAAATTCCCCTAATTGTGGGGCAAAAAGGCAGAAATTGCCTATATGTTGGGGCAAAAAAACAGAAATTCTCCTTATTTTGGGGCAAAACTCAGAAATTCCACTTATTTTGGGGCAAAATTCCAGAAATTTCCCTTATTTTGGGGCAAAATTGCAGACATTTCACTTATTTTGGGGCAAAATTTCAGAAATTTCACTTATTTCAGGGAAAAAAAGCAGAAATTTTCTTATTTTGGGGCAAAAAGCCAGAAATTCCTAATATTTTGTGGCAAAAATGCAGAAATTCCCCTTATTTTAAGGTAAAAAGACTGAAATTCCCCTTATTTGGGGGCAAAAAGGCAGAAATTTCCCTTATTTTGGGGAAAAATTGAAGAAATTTCACTTACTACAGGGTAATAAGTCAGAATTTTTCCTTATTTTAGGGCAAAAAAGACAGAAATTCCCTTTGTTTTGAGGGAAAAAGACAGAAATTCCACTTATTTAGAGGCAAAAAAATAGAAATTCCCTTTATTTTGAAGCAAAATAGAAGAAATTACATTTTTGATGGCAAAAAGGTATGCATTCTTCTTATTTTCGGGCAAAAAGGCAGAAATTCCCCGTCTTTTATAGCAAAATTGCTGAAATTCCCCTAATTGTGGGGCAAAAAGGCAGAAATTTCCTATATGTTGGGGCAAAAAGACAGAAATTCTCCTTATTTTGAAGCAAAACTCAGAAATTCCTCTTATTTTGAAGCAAAATTCCAGAAATTTCCCTTATTTTAGGACAAAATTGCAGAAATTTCACTTATTTTGGGGCAAAATTGCAGAAATTTCAATTATTTCAGGGAAAAAAAGCAGAAATTTTCTTATTTTGGGGCAAAAAGGAAGAAATTCCTAATATTTTGTGGCAAAAATGCGGAAATTCCCCTTATTTTGAGGTAAAAAGGCTGAAATTCCCCTTATTTGGGGGCAAAAATGCAGAAATTCCCCTTATTTTGATGTAAAAAGGCTGAAATTCCCCTTATTTGGGGGCAAAAAGGCAGAAATTTCCCTTATTTTGGGGCAAAATTGCAGAAATTTCACTTACTTCAGGGTAATAAGTCAGAATTTTTCCTTATTTTGGGGCAAAAAAGACAGATATTCTCTTTATTTTGGGGGAAATTGACAGAAATTCCACTTATTTAGAGGCAAAAAAGCAGAAATTCCTTTTATTTTGGAGCAAAAATGAAGAAATTTCCCATTTTTTGGCAAAAAGGTATTCATTCTTCTTATTTTCGGGCAAAAAAGCAGAAATTACCCGTATTTTGGAGCAAAATTACAGAAATTTCCTTAATTGTGTGGCAAAAAAACAGAAATTCTCTATATGTTTGGGCAAAAATACAGAAATTCTCTTTATTTTGGGGAAAAACACAAAAATTCCACTTATTTTGGGGCAAAATTCCAGAAATTTACCTTATTTTGGTGCAAAATTGCAGAAATTTTACTTACTTCAGGTTAATAAGTCAGAATTTTTCCTTATTTTGGGGCAAAAAAGACAGAAGTTCCCTTTGTTTTGGGGGAAAAAGACAAAAATTCCACTTATTTAGAGGCAAAAAAGCAGAAATTCCCCTTAATTTGGAGCAAAAATGTAGAAATTTCCCTTTTTTATGGCAAAAAGGTATGCATTCTTCTTATTTTCGTGCAAAAAGGGAGAAATTCCACGGATTTGGAGCAAAATTGCAGAAATTACCCTAATTGGGGGCAAAAAGGCAGAAATTGCCTATATGTTGGGGCAAAAAAACAGAAATTCTCCTTATTTTGGGGCAAAACTCAGAAATTCCACTTATTTTGGGGCAAAATTCCAGAAATTTCCCTTATTTTGGGGCAAAATTGCAGAAATTTCACTTATTTTGGGGCAAAGTTGCAAAATTTCACTTATTTCAGAGTAAAAAAGCAGAAATTTTCTTATTTTGGGGCAAAAAGTTAGAAATTCCTAATATTTTGTGTCAAAAATGCAGAAATTCCCCTTATTTTGAGGTAAAAAGGCTGAAATTTTCCTTAATAGAGGGCAAAAATGCAGAAATTTTTCTTATTTTAGGGCAAAATTGCAGAAATTTCACTTACTTCAGGGTAATAAGTCAGAATTTTTCATTATTTTGAGGCAAAAAACACAGAAATTCCATTTGTTCTAGGGGAAAAAGACAGATATTCCACTTATTTAGGCAAAAAAGCAGAAATTCCCCTTATTTTGGGGCAAAAATGAAGAAATTTCCCTTTTTTATGGCAAAAAGGTATGCATTCTTCTTATTTTCGGGCAAAAAGG